>NC_138578.1:80396667-80574797 GCF_964289735.1 Phaethon aethereus
TCTAAAAGAATGTCTTACCCTTGTTTTGGCCCCTAGCACACAGATGGATGTAACTGTTGTCCTGCGTAACAACTGCATAAACAGGTACACAGAAGTCCTTTCACATGCCTTCTTGGGCCTTTTTTATTCCTCCTATTTTTCATCATTACTGTCTTACTATCCTTTACAGATTGCAAGCGGGAGGCATAAGGAAAACGTGGGATGTCTTTCTCTAAGAGAAACGAGATAGTCATGTAAGAGGTCTTAGAGGAATGAAATTAAACATTCTAAGATAAAGAAGTCCATTGATCAGGTTCCTAGGAGCCCAAATCTTCAGTCTAATTTCTGTATACCTGTGCAAAGATTTTAAATTAAAATATCAATTCATTTAAACTTCATTTTTTTTCTTGGAAGATGCCATGCCCAAAGTCAGTGGGAATTCACCTTTTATTTCAGTGAATGCTGGAGTACGTTTCATAAATATAGACAGTTTGTTATTTGAATTACCCAGTGACTCACATTCCTTTGGAGCTGAACTTTATCTTTCCTCTCTTCTCCTACTTTTATATGGACCAGCTGCCTCTACGCTGCACTTAAACTAATCATGGCAAATTGGCCTTTGGTCTGTACTGTAGACACCTCTGTCCTTTAGTGAAGGACATGGCAGATGGCGATGAATACAACTCGTTTTCTAATGCATGTTTCTTCTCTTGCTCAGGCATGTAGCCCCGTATCTGCAATCTAGAGAGTAAATCAAGTAGTTCTTTACATATGTCAAAAAGCTGCACGAAAGGAGAGAAACGTCTGTTCTGAGTACTTTCATTGTTCTTGCTTCAATTCGCAATATAATGCCTAGCACTTAAACCTATCTTGATTAAGGATGTTTCCATTGAGGTGGAGAATGCATTTCATCTGTATATCCATTAATCACATCCTTATTAACTTAACTATTATAAAGATATTTGCCTCAAACACATTAGTGGAATTATTTTCCTACTGCCTGCAGTCATTAAAAGGGGATTGTTTTCCCTATACATAGTGGGTAACCACTAAGTGTGGAAGCATTAACAACTGGAAAGGGTATATAGGATAAACTGTTATCTCTTTAGAAATTTTTAAAACATTTTACATACTGTCAGAGACCAATAGCCAGGAAGCAGTTTGATAAATTAACATGACCAATGGAAAAAACAAACAAACAAACAAAATAAAAAATAATAAATAAAATTAATAGATTATTAAGCCCATTAGAGCCATCGTGACATCTTGCATAATAAAGGCCATAAGACTTCTGCTGAAATAATTCCTTTGTCTAGGCAATTGCCTGCAACTGAAATTGGCTGTTATTTGACATGTCTGAGTTCAGTCTTATTTTATTTTTTTTTTTTTAAATGCATGGAGAATCCACCATAGCACTGATTAAGTTTTGCAGTTGTTTATGATTAAGTTATCTTCCCTATTAAAAATATAGATTTTATCTATTGCCTAAATGAAATTAGATACAACTTTCATCCATTAAACCTTATCACAGGAAATGCCTTGAAAGGGACTTCAGGAAACTGTTTGGTCCATCCTTCTGCTTTTTGGCAGAATCAAATACAAGTTTCCCTTGCCTCAGGGCAGGATTGACTCTAAACCATTCTTAACCAGAGTTTGTCTAAACTTGTTCTTGAAAGACTCAAATGATGCAAATTTCATAATCTTCCCAATAAATCTGTTCCAGTATTTAACTATACTTATCTTTAGAAAGCTTTTCCCTGAGATCTAACTTCAATATCTAGTTCAGAAATACAAGCCTCTAGTAGTAGTTCTATCCATTGTGAAGAAGTAAAACAGATCAGTTCTTTTTTCTTCCAGCAGTCTCAGATAGTTGAAGACTATGCACCTACTCTTCCCCTAACACTGATCATCTCTTATGTGCTAAATTTCCTTCACTATAAACTTTTTGTCAGCTTCTTAATTCTGTAATCCTGATTCTGGTCGTCTTTGGAATCTCTCCATATTTCCAATGTTAGTGGTAATCAGCAGACTCAATACTATTATCTACAAATGAATATGGCTCTCATTCTTACTATTTTTTCAATCTATTCAGTGCTAACATTAGCCTTTTGAATTATGGTACGGTGTTTAATTTGAGTTCATTAGCCAAAAAGACGAAGTCCCCTGTCTTATAAATATGGTTTGTGTTCAATGGACATAGGTGAAATCTAGCTCTCAAAGAACTGAATTCAGTTTTACCTCCTTCAAAAGAGGAACGTACTGTACTGTTTTGTCTTAGGACAATCATGGAAAGAAAAAAGATCCAGGTTCTCGGGGAACTACTTTGTTGATGATCTTGCAGATCTGAAACTTATTTCTTCCCCTACAGTATAAGAAAATCTTACACTAAGTTGCCATCAACTTTTTAGAAATGAGTGCTACATTCTTCACTAAAAGCAACACGCAGGTAGGCTTTTAATGGCTTAGAAGTGCCATAAATTTCTAGTAAGATTATTTAACAGGCCCACCATACAGTCCTTAATATTTTTATCATATCAATATAGTAAGTCCCAAGATACGCTACATTTTCACTTTATGGTCATATCTGAGCTGTCAGAGACTGGCACATCTTTGGAAATATCTATTTCTAAGGTGAGGTAAACCTTATCTGATACTTTAAATAGTGCTATCAGAGGTGAAGGAGGGGGGGAGAAAGCTTTGGAAGTTCCTTCTTTATAACACACAATTTGTGAAAGTGTCTTCAGATGTTCTTGCAAGATTGTGGTTACGATCAAGGCTTAGATTGAAGGTAAGGTCATAGAAGGAACAGGAATAGCAGTAAAAAAGGGTGTCTGAAACCATTTGAATAAGGTAGGAGTACTTTTAAGAGGGTATTCCAGTGAAGCAAGATACGAAGCTTAGGAAGGAAAATGAAGTGTCTGCATCAAGAGCAAGGATAGATGTGATATTTGGAAGTTGCTATGGAAAAGACCACACACATCATCCACAAAAATTGGTATCTATGTAACACCTCCAGAAAGAGCTACAAAAATGTTTCTTCTACCTTCCCCATTCTACCTCACAGGGGTACACTTATCTCAGGCCATCAATTATCTTTCCCTTCCCACATAACCCATGACAAACTTAAAACTAGTAGCACAGTATATGCTAAATTCTCAGAAACTTAAATGCTGCCTGAGAGGACATCAGGAGAAATCAAGGGCAACTCAGGTTCCTGTAGTAGCAGGAAATTTGTTAGATGAAAATGCACAAGTGAAACATATCTAGTGTTTGTGACACCCCATTTCAGGGGCAGTACCCTGAATGTCTGCTCATGTTTCATCGCCTCCTACAGCTAAAAACTTTTACCTAAACTTCTACCTTCTTAGCTCCAGGCCTTTTCTTCCAGTATTCATAGTTTGAGATTAATTCCTTCCATTTATATCCTTACCCTGAAGATATTTATAGATTGAGATGATGTTGCTCCTGATCTTTTGCTTTTCCAGACTCCATAAATTTAGCTTCCTTACTCTCTCACCTTACGTCTTATGATCTTCTAGTTCTTATATCAGTTTTGTTTCCTAATTTTGTATTTCCCTACGTTTCTTCTGTTCTTTCCAAATAGTGGGGAAATACGTTCCCAAACTATTGTTCTGGTGTTTTCTCTGTTATCATGGCATTCTGTTTTTTTCATTTTTCAATCCAAATTATTATAAGTAATTATTATGCTCTTCCTGTTTAAAAATAATAACTGATGCCAAGTTTCTTCAAATTGTCTATAATTATTCAAGACGACAACATAATTTAGTGTGTATGAAATATAATTCTTCAAATAAGTAAGCTCTGTTTTTTTTAATCTGGTCATCTATAATGAAGTTCTCAGTTATGAAGTCTTCTGAAATCTCTGTGTTGATAGTTGCTTCCAGCAGAAAAACTTTAAAGCTTCTTTCTAGTTCATGCTCCCGTATTAATGTCATGAAGGCTTCTGAAAAGGTAGATAAATACAAGTTATTAGGATCTTTGCAAGGGTAATCAGATACAAATATTTCATCTTTATTACACAGAAAACTACATCCATTTATCTAATGATCTGTTCTGGCTTTAAATTCAATGGATGGTATCACATCCCTTGTATGAACACTCCCATAGTGAATTTAACAGTTTAGGTGTAATTTTTCAGCTTCAAAGGTTATGATAGAAAAGGTTGGTCTTCCTCTTGCTGGTTTAGTGGCTAGTGAGAAATTGATGACTCTCTGGCAGCTACCACTTTGAGGTCTTAAACATTTAGCTCAAACAGTAATATTTCTTTTTTATAATATTGCTTACCCCTGAGTGTACAGACTGAAATCTTACTGTCAGTCCAAGCAAAATTAAGTTGCTATAAGAATTTGGAGGTTTTCCAAACAAATAAATAAAGAAAACCTTGATTAAAAAAAATTTAGTATTGAGGATGCATATTATTAAAATCATTGTTAAGAGCTTTGGTTTTAAAAATATTCTTTGGAAACTTAATAAATTTGGAACAGAAAGCTTCGAAATTCTTATTTATGAGATACATTGGGATCCCAACATGAGATTAAAACTGTTTGGATTAGACTACAATTTGACCCTGCTTTTGTTTTCTGTGACATCTGACTGGTCATGAACAACCCAAGTGTTTACATTAAAGGATTGTCTTCCCTGCTGATAAAGACGATTGCTTAATGGTAAATGTTGTTGGGCTGAGAACTAAAACGTAAGAAACACCACCTCATATGGGCTACATAAGGGTAATCCATAAATGTCATAAGAAATGTCCCACCCTAGGTAAGGAACAGACCAGCAGGTCCCACACTGCTCCTAATACCCACAAGATCAATTTGGAGACTCTTTCTGTGCATTAACAGATTAAAATGAAGCTGATTTTAAGCATAACGGAAAGAGTGGAGTGGATAGGTGAAAGAGTAGTGCATGGCAGACTTGGGTTCTCCTGTCACCGCTACGTGTCAGGAATCTTTGGGAGATGTCTGTGTCATTTTACCTCAGTTTACTATAAGCTAAAAGACTCATGATGACCTTTACAAAACTCTTAAAAATTTATTAGAGCTCAGAGTTAATTACTAGAGCCAGGAAGCACTAGTATCACTATTTGTTCATGTAGATCTGAGATTGTTTAACTAGAGCACATAATAGCCAAGAACTTCACTTACACTATCCTTTTAGAAAGTGCCTCAATTCTGCTACATAAACAGAAAAATCAGTTCAGTTCATTCCAAGAAACTTAATAACATGTTTTGGGGTTGACTGTGGACCCTTTTGGCTCTGCAAGGAATACTCAATATTAGTATTGATGGGAGAAAAAGAGCTATGTGGAACAAGGAGTACAAAGAAAACACTGAGTGTCTGGTTGAATACGGAACACTGCCGGTAGGATTAAACCAGTCATTCGTTTATGGGACTTAGTTTTATTTGCATTATAATTTCTGACAAATCCCCTGTCAGGTTGATAAGGTTACTTTTGTAACTTTATTTTACCCATAATGTATTCCAGCAGTTTGGAATATGATTGAGAACTTCAAAGTGTAAACCCCCTGGAAGACAGTGAAGGGTGAAAGCATATGGAAAGGTGTAAACTGTTTCATGGGTGAAATCCAGGGTGGGAACTCAGGAGACCTGATGCACTTCTAATTCTAGCACAGTTCTCCTTCATGATTCTCAGAATGACACTTCAGTTATGTGTGCTTCAAGTATCCATTCGCAAATGGAAATAATATTCCTCACATCAGTCAAATCCTTCTCCCTTTCCTTTTCATATTACAAAAACATCAGAGCGGGACTGTTTCAAGAAGTCTTTGTGCCTCACCTACCACAGAAAGTCCTTCAAACACTTCTGTAATGCAAGTACAAATTAATAAACACATCCACCACATTTTTCTGGAAGTGATCTTAATTACAACATTTTTCAGAAACCTCAGTGTTTTTCATTGGTGTAAGTACAATCAAGCCTTAAGAACAGGAAAAGAGAAAGAAAATAGGGACACTTTAGAAAAAGGCATTGAAAACCGTAAGTGGTGTTAGATGAAGGCAGCTTTACTTAGGAATCTCGAGTGAAAAGCAGCTTTGTGTCAAGAAAAGGACTTTAGCAGGATACTTTGGTTTCTTTTTCCTTATTTGGTAGCACTTTTTCTTGAGAGTTTAATTACCAGGTTGATTAGAAGGAAGGAATTTGTATTCATAAATGGCACTTATAAAAATCATCTTTTCCTTCTTGGTCTCTGAATGAAAGATGGTCCCTAATGTCAGTTTAACTATGAATAATTGAATAAAAGAGCAAAGTATACTACCTGGAAATGGAATCATTATAGTCCACAGAACACACATTAAAAATCAACTTAAATGTATGTCTTATGCTCAACAGAAACAGAGTTTTTATAAATTATAACTTTCTACATAGGCAGTTAGAAATATTTATATTAATTATGAAAATGGTATGTCAATACTCTGTATAGCAGTGTTATAATCAATGCTTAGGAGTCAACAATAATGTGCAGTTACTCTTTAGTATTATGCAGTCATCTGTAAGGGACTTTCTAGGAGAGTGTCATTCTTAAAAAGTAGTTTTCAATATACAAAGAGAAAAAGTCCCCTCTACATCAGATGGGATACACTTACTGCTGATAGTAACACACAAGTGTTTTCTGCATTAAACAAAGGCAGACAGGTTGGGAAACAGCAGAGCTTTTGAGGTAAGTCCCCTTACCCAAAACATGTGCAATACATTCAGCAGTCTTCGAACAAACTCTGAGGTTTTGGGATAACTCAAAAGTGTGTTGCTGACATAGCCAGAGCAGCCCACATCATTGCAAATTCCTAAAAGTGCAAAAACCAGAATCATGTAGCTTTTTCTATATCAGTACATTGTTATCTCTACACTCAGCTTAGGGGACCAAACAGAGCCCATTCCTTTTCCTCTCTGCTATGCAACTCACAGTTGCTTTTTCTTTAAAAGGCTATGTGGTTATTGACCAGAGGAGACAGTCATGAAGATTTCAGACATCTATGGAAATCACAAAATCCAAGTCCAAAATATAGTTTGTATTGATAGACTGACTTTTATTTTGCTTTATGGTTCACGTTTTCTCACTACCTTACTGTTTTCTTCTGCTAAATGAGTTTGATGAGTCAGTGTTTTTCCCTGTTTGGCACAATGAGATTTTGTTAGAGCCCTTGATCTGTTTTGTCTTCAGCCTCTCATTTCTCAGCTTTCTGATTGCCTGTTCTTTGTGTGCACTGCTGGTTTTTCTCCCTGTTCTCTTCATTGTCTTTGCCTTGGTTATTGTCTTTTCTTCCATATTTCCTCATCTTCCTCTTTCCCCTTCTCATCTTTAAACTATGTCTGTAAAACTATTCAGTTGTTACCCTGTTTGGCTGTGCCAAAATTTCCACTCCTTAAGAAAACAGTGGCTGGCTTCTGCAGGCAACCGCTTGATTTCATGTACACAGAAAAGAAGCTCCACTTCCTGCACAGTCTTTCTACCCCTGTGGGACAGCTGCGGTGATATTATATTAAATAGCACAACGCTGTCTGAGTTTGTCCCGTGGCGGGCACTGAACAGAAATTTTTATTTCATTCTTTGGATTTGTCCCCAGACAACTATACCAGCTGAAGCAGGGCAAGAATAAGGATGTGGACTGCCCAGGGAGCATTCCTTCTCTGCTTTCGTGTATGAGGAAGTGCCGTCTCTCTTGCCCAGTCTTGTTTCCGAGTCCGCAGGTTGGTGACATGAAGACTCCCAGTAGTGGTTCACAGACAGTAACAGCTCAGGGAAAATATGGGTCCCTTGATGGGTGGGAGAGACGATCTTGTGATTCACGACGTGGTAAAGCCAGAAATTAAATGTTTTTGTTTTGGCTTAGTTCTACTGGCAAAGACCGCTTCACGAGATCTCTGCGTACCAATGAGATCTGGAGAAGAAAAGGGGCAGCCAGCAGTGAGAGGGCAGAGTAGGGGTGAGCAAGGGAAGCCGAACGTGCTCAGCTCTGTGGGGTGCTGAAAGAGTTGGCCGGTGTGAATCGGAGAAACGCGTTTTCCAAGGACAGCCCAGGCTTGGCTAACCTGACCTCCTCCGTGATTAAATGACTGGCTATACGGACAAGGATCCGCATGTCCTATTAATACGCATGTGTATGCATGTGTTTTATCACTATGTATCTGTAGTCCTCAACAGCTTAGATGGTGAGGAAGTCGCATGCTGGAAGAAGAGTTGCGTAACAGTTTTATTTAGGTTACCTTTCAAGGCTTAGTTAATTTGGTGTATTTATTTTGCTGCTTGTTGCCTTAGGCCTGGCTGAACTTTTGATTAGTATGTTTACTTCTGTAAAGCCTTTGCTACAATGTTAGCCCAAGTATACCTCATGGAGATGGTGACCAACAGCTGAACGGCTTAAGATGAGCCACCGAGGCGAAGGGCTCCGGAGCGGGGGGTGGCGCCGGGGGACCCTTCCTGAAGCGGCCAAACCGCGGAGGCGGCAGCGCGGGGAGAGCGAGGAGGCCCCGGCCCCGCCCCCCCGGGCCGGCAGCGCGAGCTCCTGGCGCGCGGCAGCGCCGACTCCGCGCGGGCGGGGACGGGAGCGGCGGCGGCCAAAGCCCCGCACGTGCCAGAGCGGCCCCCGGGAGCGCGAGCGACCCGCAGCGCGGCGAACGGGGCGGGCGCACGGGGCGGGGCGCGGCAGCGGCGCGTGGCGCGGCGGTTGGCGCGGGCGGGGCCCGCGGGGAAGGCGCGCGGGCGGGGCGCAGCTCCCCCGCGGCACTAGGGGCTCTCTGGAGGAGCGGCCATCGCCCGCCCAGCCCAGGCCCCGCCGTGGTCTCCCCCCGGCCCAAAGCCGTGGCCAGGGGGGATGTGGCGACCCAGGCCGAGCCCCCGCTCGAGCACGCGGCTGTCCCGGTGTCCGGCTGCAGGCAGGGCCTGAGCCCGTCCCTCGTGCCGGAGCGGCGGCGGCGGCGGCGACGGCGCCCGTGTGCGGTGCGGCCGGGTGAGCGACCTGCTCGGCCTGGAGCGGAGCTGGCGGAGGCCGTGGAGAGGCTGAGGGGTATCAGGGGGTGCGAGGGGGAGATGGGTCGGTGGAGCCACCCCCGGCCGTCCCTGAGGCAGAGGCAGCCGGTGGAGGCTCCGCAAGCAGCAGGGGATCCCCTGCCCTCCTGCTGCCGGGCAGGAGGAGAGGGCCTCAGAGCCGAGGGGGGAAGGAAACAGGTCCCTGCTCGGGGCGGCAGGTGAATCCCCTTCCCGGCCTCCCTCAGCATCCCAGCTGCCCTTACACAACAGATATGGGGCTCTGGGACTTGAGGGCCAGGCACATGAGGACCTTGATGAAAGCCCATCCAGGGGGTTGCCTAGGGTGAGTCAGTCAGCCCCACCGATCAAGATGTCCTCTGCTAAGAAAAAAAGGAGGGTAATTGTCATAGGTGACTCCCTTCTGAGGGGAACAGAGGGCCCAATATGCCGACGGGACCCAACCCATAGGGAAGGCTGCTGCTTCCCTGGGGCCTGGGTGAGAGATGTCACCAGGAAACTCCCTGGTCTGGTTCAGCCCA
Organism: Phaethon aethereus; assembly: GCF_964289735.1. Classification (NCBI taxonomy): domain Eukaryota; kingdom Metazoa; phylum Chordata; class Aves; order Phaethontiformes; family Phaethontidae; genus Phaethon; species Phaethon aethereus. The sequence continues at coordinate 80,406,197 of NC_138578.1, forward strand.
CTGATTCCTACCTGCTGTTGGTTGTGCAGGTTGACAACGACGAGGTTGCGCTACGAAGCCCAAAAGCGATTAAAAGGGACTTCAGAGCGCTGGGGCAACTGGTCGATGGAGCGGGAGCACAGGTAACGTTTTTGTCAGTCCCTTCAGAGGCAGGAGGAACACTGAAAGGAACAGGAAAACACACCCAGTCAACACATGGCTCAGGGGCTGGTGCCGTCGGCAGAATTTTGGGGTTTTGACCATAGGATGGTTTACATGGCACCGGGCCTGCTGGCAGCAGATGGAGTTCAACTGTCTACAAGGGGGAAAAGGGTTCTCACTTATGAGTTGGCGGGGCTCATCGCGGGGGCTTTAAACTACATTCGAAGGGGGAAGTGGATAAAACCAGTCTCACTAGAGACGAGCCTAGGGGCAGCATGCCGATGTTGGGGGTGAAATCGATAGCCCAGCTCAAGTGCATCTACTCCAATGCACGCAGCATGGGCAGCAAACAGGAGGAGCTGGAAGCCAGTGTGCAGTGGGACAGCTATGACTTAGTCGCCATAACAGACACATGATGGGATGACTTTCATGTCTGGAGTGCTGCAATGGATGGCTATAAGCTCTTCAGAAGGGATAGGCATGCAAGGAGCAGCGGTGAGGTGGCTCTGTATGTTAGGGAGTGTTTTGATTGTATAGAAATCAATGATTGTGAAGACCAAGTCAAGTGCTTATGGGTAAGGATGAGGGGGAAGGCCAATGAGGCAGATATCCTACTGGGAATCTGTTATAGACCACCCAACCAGGATGAAGAAGCAGATGAAACATTCTACAAGCGGCTGGCAGAAGCCTCACAATCGCTAACCCTTGTTCTTGTAGGGGACTTCAATTAACCAGACATCTGCTGGAAGTATAACACGACAGAGAGGAAACTGTCTAGGAGGTTGCTCGAGTGTGTGGAGGATAACTTCCTGACACAGCTGGTAAGTGAGCCTGCCAGGGGAGGTGCCTTGCTTGACCTGCTGTTTACGAACCGAGAAAGACTGGGGGAGATGTGGTGGTCAGAGGCCGTCTTGGGCTTAGCAACCATGACATGATAGAGTTCATAAATCTAAGGAAGGAGAGGGGTCAGAAAAACTGCTACCATGGATTTCTGGAGGGCAGACTTTGGCCTGTTCAGGTCTTTGATTGAGAGTCCCTTGGGAGACAGTCCTGAAAGGCAGAAGGGTCCAGGAAGGCTGGACATTCTTCAAGAAGGAAATCTTAAAGGCACAGGAGCAGGCGGTTCCCATGTGCCGTAAGAAGAGCTGGCGGGGAAGACGACCGGCTGGGCTGAACAGGGAGATTTTGCTGGGACTCAGGGAAAATAGAGTTTATCACCTTTGGGAAGAAGAGGCAGGCAACTCAAGACAAATACAGGGATCTTGTTAGGTCAAGCAGAAACAAAATTGGAAAGGCAAAAGCCCAGCTAGAACTCAAACTGGCCACGGTTGTAAAGGATACCAAAAAATGTTTCTACAAATATATTAACAATGAAAAGAGAGTCAAGGAGAATCTGCATCCTTTATTGGATGCGGGGGGGAACACTGTCACCATAAAATGAGCATAAGGCTGAGGTAATTAGTGCCGCCTTTGCCTCAGTCTTTAATAGACAGACGAGGTATCCGCAGGGTATTCAGCCCCCTGAGCTGGAATTCAGGGGTAGAGAGCACAATAAACTCCCCATAATCCAGCAGGAAACAGTTAAGGACCTGCTAAGCCAGCTGGATACCCACAAGTCTCTGGGGCCGGATGGGATCCACCTGAGAGTACTGAGAGAGCTGGTGGAGGAGTTTGCCAAGCCACTCTCCATCAGTTATCAGCAGTCCTTGTTAACAGGGGAGGTCCCAGAAGACTGGAGGCTTGCCAATGTGACGCCCGTCTACAAGAAAGGCCGGAAGGAGGATCCTGGGAACTACAGGCCTGTCAGACTGACCTCAGTACCAGGGAAGATCATGGAGTGGTTCATCTTGAGAGTGCTCACAGGGCATGTGCAGGACAACCACGGGATCAGGCCCAGCCAGCATGGGTTCATGAAAGGCAGATCCTGCTTGACCGACCTGATTTCCTTCTATGAACAGGTGACCACCTAGTGGATGAGGGAAAGGCTGTGGACGTTGTCTACCTAGACATTAGTAAAGCCTTTGACAGTGTCTCCCACAGCATTCTCCTGGAGAAACTGGTGGCTCGTAGCTTAGACAGGTTTACTCTTCGCTGGGTGAGGAACTGGCTGGATGGCCGAGCCCAGAGAGTTGTGGTGAATGGCGTTAAATCCGGCTGGCGACCGGTCACAAGCGGTGTTTCCCAGGGCTCAGTTCTGGGGCTGGTCTTGTTCGGTATCTTTACAGATGACCTGGATGAGGGGATTGAGTGCTCCCTCAGTAAATTTACAGATGACACCAAGTTGGGTGGGAGTGTTGATCTGCTGGAGGGCAGGAGGGCTCTGCAGAGGGATCTGGACAGGCTGGATCGATGGGCAGACGTCAACTGTATGAGGTTTAATAAGGCCAAGTGCTGGGTCCTGCACTTGGGTCACAACAACCCCATGCAACACTACAGGCTTGGGGAGGAGTGGCTGGAGAGCTGCCCGGCAGAAAAGGACCTGGGGGTACTGGTTGACAGCCAGCAGTGTGCTCAGGTGGCCAAGAAGGCCAACAGCGTCCTGGCCTGTATCAGCACTAGTGTGGCCAGCAGGAGTAAGGGAAGTGATTGTACCCATGTACTTGGTGCTGGTGAGGCCACACCTTGAATCCTGTGTTCAGTTTTGGGCCCCTCACTTCAAGAAGGATGTTGGGGTGCTGGAGTGTGTCCAGAGAAGGGCAACGAAGCTGGTGAGGGGTCTGGAGCACAAGTCGTATGAGGAGCGGCTGAGGGAGCTGGGCTTGTTCAGTCAGGAGAAGAGGGGAGACCTTATCGCTCTCTACAACTACCTGAAAGGGGGTTGTGGTGAGGTGGGTGTTGGTCTCTTCTCCTAAGTAACTAGCAATAGGACGAGTGGAAATGGCCTCAAGTTGCACCAGGGGAGGTTTAGGTTGGATATTAGGAAAAATTTCTTTGTGGACAGAGTGGTCAAACATTGGACCAGGCTGCCCAGGGAGGTGGTGGAGTCACCATCACTGGAAGTGTTTAAAAAGCATGTAGACATGACATTTCAGGATATGGTTTAATGGGCATGGTGGTGTTGGGTTGGTGGTTGGACTTGATGATCTTAAAGGCCTTTTCCAGCTTTAATGATTCTGTGATTCTGAGTCTATTAATGAAGCAAGGAGCACAGTGTCACAGCTAGAAGAGAATAAGGGAAGTATATTTACAGGACATCAGTTGCTTCTATGACCATGAGGTAGATCTTTGTGAACTTTCCAGCCTAATTAAAGGTGTAATGTTAATACAGAATTGCACTGATCACTATATATAAGTGAAATCAGAAATGCTGTATATTTTGAATTGACCTAGTAGACATACTTTTCTGCCAATGGGTTCTTACATGTGTATACAGGTACATTAATATTTTGCACCTATTAGCATGTTAGGGCTGTGCCTTATGATCAAACAGGTTGAATTTGTGCTGACAAAGCAAAGTTAAAACATTTTGTGTAGTATGAGTAGCATCTCTGGATACCACCCACACTGGCACTGAGATGTTTAGGATGGCAGTACTGACAACACACACTCACTAGTAGCAGAAGGGACCAACAGCTGATGAGTACAATGGCAGCTGCTGACTATATCATGGGCTCATTTAACCTGTCAAATGCCATCTGCCCCTAGAAATAATCACTGGCCCTCAGGCCGAGTGGAGGAGAATGTTTTGCATTCACGTTGCTCAAGGTCAGGCCCTGTAGAGAGAACTGACTGACTCATTCGATCCATTATGGCATTGCATTGGCCTGAGTTTCTTATGGGCTCCATGTCATGCCCTGTGGACCTAAAGTTATCATGATTATTTTAATGGGAATTTTTTAATTCGAAGTGCCTAAGACAATACAAAGTGTGTGTTGCAGTTCAGCAGCACAGTGCTTTCATGTGTGACATCGAGGCTACCATGTAGCATGAGGGCACTGGGGGCAGTTTAGGGCACAAGGGTGGTTGGGTAGAGTTTGGAGACGACTTAACCTGGTATAGTCTATATCCATCCTCTGCCTGCAACAGAATGTGTAGAAAACCATTTTATCTCCTCTGTCTAGGTTTACTCTTGGAGAAAACTACCTAGTTTTCCAAGAAAATTACCACGTAGACCACCCAAGTGATCAGAAGACCAGAACTCATGAATGAAATGGTGAGTAAATTACTCCAATGATAGTGTACACATAGCTGTGAAAATATCTTCTAGGGGTGAACAGATTTGACTGTTGCCTCATTTTTCTATTATAGCTGTAAAACATTGCTAACACAAAACATTTGGCTCCAGTTTCTTTCCTGAGATAGCAAATCAGCAAAACAGATTAGTTAATACAGAAAGAGTTCCGAATTTGTTTTTTGGAGCAAAAAGCATAATAAAATTCCCTTTAAGTTTATCAAAAAAGTATTCAAAAGTGAGTAGAACAGCATTCAGCTGTGGGACTCCTTATTACAGCATAGCCAGGTACTCTCAGTTGTGTCCCCTAAGCCATGCCCTGTCAAATCCTTTAAAGGCAGAATGCCATGTTGTTGTCATGGTACTACAGGGTGTGGAGTAATCGCTGAGGGGTACTTTGGAAATTTACCCTCTAAGAACATCACTGAAACCAGGTGGAATGTAGCAATAATGTACAACGGGTCTGTGCCATGGAGATTCCCTGGACGGCCCTGGATGTTGGCAACATCAGGGGCACCTGGTGTGCTGACTCTGGGAGAAATTACATGGAGGGTGGAGCGAAGTGGAGACATTGCGGCCACGCTCTGTGAACAGGGGAGTTTAGGGATGCACAGGATGTACACTGATAAGCTGCGCTTGCGATGCCCTGGGTCAAGGACCTGTCAACTTTGATGAAGTGCTGTACTTGGAGTGAACTTTGCTAATTATAATATCATTATAATACTAAAACGCACACCCCTCTCAAAAGCTACCACCCTCCCAAGGTGCGACCCCTCCTCAATGAGCGTGTGCACTGAATTTTTCCTAGCCTGTACCTTTAAACGCGAAGCGAGAGAATTCTGAACCAATCCTGATAAAGGTACGTATGACTAGAGTCACTCAAGCTCCACCTGCAAAGTAAAATACTACAAAATAATGTTTTACGAGCTGGATGTTAGGGAAGATACCATCGTCGTGTACTATTCTAACTTCTGGGATCAGTTGACGGGCTGAGCCTCTCTTTCCCCCCATCAGGACGCCGTTGGGTAAGGTTCGAACACTTGGTCATACCAAGTGCCTCCCCGGGAAACTTAGAAATCTCTATAGAGTCACTTTATATCTTTTAACACGTTTATAGCCAAGTAGTGTCAGTCATATTTTGGTATTTGCACATGCTTTGTAGGCAGTGAATTTATCACCGGCAATCCAAAGAACCTGTGTATCTGTTGCTTCAAGAAATCGCACTATTGATTGACTCAGCCGTGTGTGTGTTGTCCCTGAACGCGACCGTACTTCTGAGTGCGGCCGTGTTAGTTCAGGAGGTGTCTGGCTGAGCAGGTAGTGTGATGTTAGTAGTGCATCCGGACGCGTGATAGTCCAATGAAGCTGTTGGGCGCGACCGGACTACTAACGCTAACTTTGGGCATCATTCAGAACCTAAGCTCAGCCGCCTCCAGTCCCTCTGATATCTGAGGATCGACTGGAAAGCAAGGGGGTTTAGTTTCTGCCAAATTGCTTCTGCCTCTTAACGCAACACAGGGTAATATCCAGAAGCATAACTGAATGAAGAAATGCAAATCTGGATGTTCACGCAAGACTGAGTTACACATTGCTGCGGCTTGTTACCAAGTTAAATCAGTTGCTAATTCATCAAGGGAAGTGCTATAGGTGGTGATTCTGCTCAGTGTGTTACAAATTATGGATTGATATTTATTACAAAGTCTCACCCTTGACCATGTTTTTATTTAACTGGAATTACCCACAGGTGTGACTGCAGTAAGTGTAGCCTGTGGGACCACACTGAAGTGCAAAATTTAATCGGTACTAATTTGACCATGTTTTAAGTTTCTACATTTGTCAAACAGCTTGTTTCCTTCTGTACTTCTTCTGCGATTTTTAAAGCTTTCTATATGGTCTTTGCTTTGCTGCAGAATACATTCAAAATTTCTATATCCGTAGCAAAGAAAATAGGTAACAGTTCATCGACGTCAGCCACAAAACTGGCCTATATGTTAGAGTAGCATTTAGTATTTACGTAATAATGTCTTTAAGAGAACTTGCTATACTTTGTGTAGAAATAAGTATCATAATCCTTAATTATTGGCTGGTGAAGATGAGGTTCCCAAAGACTGGTAGCATTTGTTCATAGTAAAAAATAAAATCCAACTCATTTCTCTTGAACCCTAGTCTCTGCTCACTGGGATGCACTGCATATAATGTAATTATTCTAAACTATGCTATGCAGTATAGGTACTATACTTATACAATAGAGCCATATACATTAATAAACATATTTTTTTAATGTGTTTATCTGAATATATGTTCCTGTTCATTACAAGTACATTCATGGCAGTTTTCTTTACACAGGTGTCTAACTGGTTATATTATTGTATTGGCACACTATAGAATTGGCACATTATAGTAAGTACAAAGTATCATATGGCGATAAGGGTTCTTCCATTTCCTTCTCATCACAACCCTCTATAACAGATGTTATCTCACCATTCATTTTATACAAGTTTTCCATGTACAAGTTAGATATCTAACTTGTAAAAAGCAATCAGGGCTCTTTTCATAGCTGTTTTCAGAGATGGGATTACTTGGATTGTTGAGGTGAATTAATTCCATTCTAAAATAAATATATAATGTAGGTAGCTAGGTCATTTGATGGCTGAAGCTTGATCCAAATAATTCGGTGTGTTGACTTTTATGATATAATCAGTTATATATGGACCTGATCAATAGCATAGACAACATACCTAACTTATGGAGGGTAAAAATCTACAGAAAAGAATCCCAGCCTCATATTAAACTGGTGTGAATTTCCCTCTGGAAGAGCATATATTTTTCCCTGGATTGTAGAAGGAGCCTGTGAATGTAGAGGAAAGCAAACGTTTAAAATGGTCAGAGGTGAACACCATGCTGAATGCCTAGTATGAAAAAGAAAACTCTGGAGTAAGGAGATCATATGAAATATTTTCTCACAGTCTTCGTATGGTTTATTGCATCCTGAGAGTCATATTAAATCTTTGTACACAGGCCCCATCTCATGTTCATTCTTCTTTGGAGTATTCAGACCCTTTCTGTTTTTCCTCCACAGTTTTGACTAAGGCAGAATTTATGGGTTTTGTACATTTTATGGGATTTCTGGACAATAACACCATCAGACACTGTGATCAGAGTGCAGGAACTCTGGAAATCATTGATTTAGCTGCTGCATATGTAGCAATCAGCCCAAAAGAAGGAGAGTATCTCCAAACATTCCACATTAACAGTTAGCTAAGCTGGAAGTGCTGTAGGATTTTGAACTATCATTGTTCTTTCTGCAGAAAAGGTGGGAACTGGCTAAAAGCAGGTATGTTGTAGATCCGGTCTAACATACACTCTTTGCTGCTCCTTCAGGAGGCAAGCTGAGTGCTTGTCAAAGCAAACCTGTTGTTTCTTTTCTTTCAGTTACACAACAGAGATCACCTCCCCAGTCACCTTCTCCATTAAAAATTCTCCCTCCATACAATCTTATGAATACCCAGATTAATACTCTGGGTACCCATGAAAACTGCCTACCCTGATCCTCCCAGTCTTTGAGAATCCTCTGCCATAAGAAGGTCCTTGGATACTCAGAGCTGTTTTATGTCCGTACTTCTGATTGGGGATATCTGATCAGAAGTACAATATCCCCACCTGCCTTGCTAACATCGTTAACTATTTCACAATTTTTTTCTCCTGTGTTTCTTTTGCTTCCCCTTTATCTGTCTGTTCTTTATTACAGCTATTGGATTTGATTTTATCTCCTGCGCTCCACTGAACAGAAACAGTTTGTGAGGTATTCTCCAGGGGTCAACCTGTATGTTGTTCTTCAAAGTTTGCATTGTCAGAGCCCTCTTCACCTTCTGCTTCTGAGCTGTCAGAGTTTCTGTTGGGAATTTTGGGTCACAGTGACAACATGGCAGCTGCCTTCAGAGTTCATGAAAACATTCCTAGCCAAAATGTCTGAGGCAATCACATTGCTTCCAGGCAGATGATGCATCACAATCCTCATTTTTGTTGGCTTCATCTTTTGTGGGCTGTTCACAGAGATAAAATAACAACAAGCAGTATATAGATGGAAAGAGAAAAATAAAAGTGTCATCTTACATGAACACATCTCCTCTTGGGTTTTGTCTGTCAGTAGTTACAATAGCAGTGATCAGTGTAGGTTAACTAGCGCTGGCCCAAGGCTATATAAGATATATCTGGTTAAGCCGGTATGATTGTTCTTATCTCAGAAGAAGCCCTAACTGAACAAAGTGTAGAATATAGGGCTCTTCTCTTCCTACTCACATACAGAATGATTTGATTACTGTGGAATTTAGCCAAGAATGGGTTTCTCTGTGGCATGGAGCCAACTTCCCAGGTTCTTCGTTCTTAAAACTAGTTCCTTCCTGAAGGATTATCACAGCCACACTTAGGAGCTTACTTTACACAATGGGAGCAGAGACATTCAAATCCCTAATCACATGCTAACCCCAAAAATAAAGACTAGGTGGCGTCAGCAGGCACAATGTGGGTATGTCTAAGCTTCTGTGGAATCTCTGTATTTACAACATTACACCAGATTCAACAAAGATACTAGGTGTCAGGTACACTATCATGTTAATGTGGCTAATAGATGCCAGACCTAAATTGCCTGTTGCAGCTGTGTACTTGGTAAAAATACCAATTTGAGCATTTGGAAGCTTGGGAATTTCTCTCTTGTGCAGTGCAGAAATGCCTTATGAAACTTAACATTTCACTTGACATGAATAGTGCATCTTTTGAGTGCATGGGGGTTTCTTTAGAAACTGCCTTCTTGCATAGAATCATAGAATAGTTGGGGTTGGAAGGCACCTTGAAAGGTCATCTAGTCCAACCCTTGTGCAATGAGCAGGGACATCTTCAACTAGATCAGGTTGCTCAGAGCCCCATCCAGTCTGACCTGGAATGTTTCCAGGGATGGGGCATTCACCACCTCAGTGTGAAAAATTTCTTCCCTATATTTAGTCTAAATCTACCCTTTTTCAACTTAAAACCATTACCCCTTGTCCTATTGCAACAGGCCCTGCTAAAAAATCCCCATCTTTCTTACAGCCCCTTTTAAGTACTGCAGGCCTGCAGTAAGGTCTCCCTGCTGAACAATCCCAACTCTCTCAGCCTGTCCTTACAGCAGAGCTGTTCCATCCTCTTGATCATTTTGGTGGCCTCATCTGGACCCTCTCCAACAGGTCCATGTCTCTCCTGTGCTGAGGGCTCCAGAGCTGGACACAGCACTCCATGTGGGGTGTCACCAGAGCAGAGGGGCAGAATCCCCTCCCTCGACCTGCTGTCCACACGGCTTTGGATGCAGGCCAGGATATGGGCTGTGAGTGCACATTGCCGGCTCATGTCCAGCTTTTCATCCACCGGTGCCCCCAAGTCCTTCTTGGCAGGACTGCTCTCCATCACTTCATCCCCCAGCCTGTACTGATACTGGGGATTGCCCCAACCCAGTTGCAGGACCCTGCACTTGGCCTTGTTGAACCTCATCAGGTTCACACAGGCCCATGCCTCGAGCTTGTCCACGTCCCTTTGGATGGCATCCCATCCCTCAGGTGTGTCAACTACACCACTCAGCTTGGAGTTGACTGCAAACTTGCTTGGAGTGTAGTCAATCCCACTGTCTATGTCATTGATGAAGATATTAAAGAGTACTTGTCCCAATATGGACCCCTGAGGGACACGACTTGTCACCAATCTCCATCTGGACATTGAGCTGTTGACCACTGCCCTCTGGATGCAACCATCCAACCAATTCCTCATCCACCCAACAGTCCACCCATCAAATCCGTCTCTCTCCAATTTAGACAGAGGGGGACTGTGTCAAAGGACTTACAGAAATCCAGATAGATGAAATCGGTAGCTCTTCCCTTGTCCACTGATATAGTCATTTCATCACAGAAGGCCACCACAGAAGGTTGGTCAGGCAGGACTTGCCCTTGGTGGAGCCATGCTGGCTGTCTCGAATCACCTCCCTGTCCTCCATGTGCCTTAGCGTAGCTTCTAGGAAGATCTGCTCCATGATCTTGACAGGCACAGAGGTGAGGCTGATGGGTCGGTAGTTCCCACGGTCCTCCTTGCTACCCTTTTCAAAAATGGGTGCAATGTTTCCCTTTCTCCAGTCTCCAGGGACTTCACCTGACTGCCAGGACTTTTCAGGTATCATGGAGAGTGTTTTGGCAACTATGTCAGCCAGTTCCCTCTGGGATGCATCTCATCAGGTCCCATAGACTTGTGCATGTTCAGGTTCCTCAGGTGCTCTTGAACCTGATCTTCTTTTACAGTGGGAGGGACTTTGCTCCTCCAGTCCTTGTCTTGCAGTCAATCCCCTCAAGAGGTGTGGGAAGAGAGACTGCCAGTAAATACGGAGGCAATGAAGTCGTTCAGTACCTCAGCCTTCTCCTCATCCATTGTTACCAGTCTACCAGTTTTGCATGACATATGACATTCTACTAGGAATGTAGATAAGGTTTTTGTGAGAGAAATTTTCTGGTTCAGGTGTTAGTTTTAACTTATAACAGAGGTCCACAACAGTTCTGCTTAGAGAGTCTGTTAGATGGAGGAATTAGTGTGCTTTTTCAATTCCCTGGCCAAAAGCTTCTTGGACAATATTTAGAGGGCAATTCTACCCTGTTCCATTTCCTATGCAAAATTAGTGTACATAGCACCACTGTATTTACTTTTTCAGAAATCTTTATGGTTCTGCAGAGAACCATATGGAGACTCCAAGTAACAAGTGAGTAACAACACATAGGGAATAAGTAGATTGAAATACTCTTTGCATTTACCTGGTGAATGATGGAAAAATATCAGTGGTGGTGAAGTAGCATACTGCTTTTTCTTTTATATCGTGGTACCTTTTGTTGTGTTTCAGATTGCAACCATAAGAGCAAAGGATTCACCATGATATCATTGCTTTAATATGTGAAGTTAAACTGTTAATTGTAGAAACAGACACTTCCTGGTGTCATATTCACATAAATATGGAGTTGAGCATCCTGAAAAATATTGATTCTCAACTAGTTGAAAACACCAATGAAATCAGCGAATTAAGTAGGCTGTGGTACTGAATTCTGCTCAGTGAAATACGCTTGAATATGTATCTCTTTCTCAGTACTAAGTCCAAAGCCTCTTGTAAAATGAAGCAGTGCTCCAGGGAGAGTTCCTTGGGACAATTCCAGTTTTTCGTGGCATATTCTTGCTCTCCAGATCTAACTGTGGATGGTGAAAACTGGCGAACACTCCATGTCCTCAGTCTCTTCATGGTTGCATTGATGTGCAGGGCGCTGAAAAAAACCTGACTGCACCAGCAGCAACTTCTCTGTGCAGCTTCTAACAAAGGTGAAAGGAGGAAGACAAGAAAAAAAAAACACAAAAAAACCCCAGAAAAAAATGCAGAAAGCCAGCTGTCGCATGTCATTTCATGCTTACTTAGCAATATGAAAACATACTGCTTCATTGATAGAGGAAACTGAAGATGTCAAGAAAATTTCTGAATTTTCAGTATCTGTTAAGACAGAAAAAGCCCCACAATTTTCCTTAAATAGCTCCAGAGGTAGGAAAGACATTGGCTTTATAGGAATAGCAGAAGGAGCAATGCCATGAAATAAGCCAGTTTTCTATGCCCAAAGTCTCGTGGCCAAAAGAGTGAGTGAACAAAAACCTCAATGACTGCTGAAGTTAGTATTATGAAGTCCCATTTATTTTCCTTGTTACATATAGAAACAGCAGCAGGATTAGAAACCTTCTGCTACATTTGACATTAAGGTTCATTTTTCAAGGGAAAGCCTGTTGATAGCTTTTCCTACTGATAAAAATGTTGTTCTCTTGGTAAGTTGGCTTTGCTTGTTGATATTTTTCATATATCAATCACCTTTATTATTAACGACATTACTTTTCTAACATTGTATCTGATAGAGGGAATTAAAATTTTAAATGGGAAATATATACCGGTTAAAAGTGAAGGTGTTTAAGCCTTGGATCAAACTACCAAGTTAAATAGCAGATTCTCTATGTCCTGATAGTCTTTATATTCAATTTTCATTGTAGTCAGGGATACATTTTAGACACACCCAAGCAATGTTTCTGCATTGGGTTCAATACAGGCACAAGGGTGAAACATAGGTATTTGTAACATATAGGTAATAAAAATAAATTATAAAATTATTTCCTGCGGCCTGTGTATCCCTGGAGGCACAAGAACTACTAACAGTATCTGTCTGCCAGTTCCAAATGCCTTCATACAGAATAAATTCCATCCTTTTGTGGTTATAAATTGGTAAATAAAACATACTGGTCTCCTGTAGGTTTCTTTTGCATAATTCAACTTCATGCTCTGATTCTTTGTCATTCTCCCCAGAACTTCCTTTTGTAATAAACTTAAGTATTAAAACCATAATTCTGATATATTAGATATTTTAAATGTATTTTAGTATTTTTTTCATCCCATAGTTAGTATGTCACACATAATGACACATTTCCACAGTTCAGCAATGCACTTAAGAATGTGTTGAACTTTAAACTCTTGAGAGACCCAAAATAAATGAGCATGAACTTGAATTTCATGCAGAATGAAGATCATAATCATGTTTACATTAAATGAAGTTATGCTCTTACATTTTCTTCTATATAGGCATTAATCATCCGTGAAATCTTTCTGTTTCCTGAGAATATGCTTCCATACAAGTATCTTGCATCAATTCATAAGATGTTTACTTATAAATTCAAGGTAATGTCTTTGATCAGTAATAGCTTTTTAATACAGTTTCTGCCTTTGATTTAACCAAGATTGATTACATTTGCAAAGGGTCTGCCTGACTGACCAATTTATTTTCATACTGTTTACAGATTTTTCATGTTTTTAAACTTGATGGATTCATCCTTATCACATATCTGCATTTCCAAATTTTCAACTGATGTATACTATATAATTTCTGACTGGAAGATGGACCACAACAACTCCAACTTGTATGTATAAAGCATAAATATCTGTTAATATTTTAAATTTTGCCACCTTTTTGATAACTAAGGGATTATAACTTGGTTTTTAGAAATTTCTGTAGTCTAAAATGTCTTCTTTGGTGGTTCTGTGTTTTGTTTTGATTGCTTTAATTTACATTTAGCTAGTATTTGAGACATCAAAATTAAAATTGAAAACGACTAACTGAAGTCACCAAATTACCAGCTGTGATTTGGAAAGTCTCTTGATGGAAATGCACATATGAATATGACCTTTGATGTTTACTGTAATATATATATATTTGAAAGCAGTAAGAATTAGAACTATGATACTCATTTGGGGAAGCAGTTGAACAGTGCTTCTCTGGACATCTGTCTCTCAAGTATTAATTCCTACACACGTCATCAAGAGAAGCCATTTAGACAAACGCATAAATTGGATGGAAAATTCCTTTTCCTTACGTATCATAAGTCCAAGTGCCTCCTTGATAGAGTTATTTATAGAGAGCTCCCCACCACTTCTACTTTTGCGTGAACAGAAGAAAGAATAGAAATTAGTAATCACCCTCTTTAATATGGGGTTAAGAGTTAGCTCAGAGAACATGATTTCTAACAAAATCTCTTAGACTGTAAGTCAAAAGGAATTTGATGTTACAGTTTAAAAATTATTACAAGCCTTGTTATGTTCTGTTTCTCATACAAGATGCCCTCATTAACTTTGCTGTCACAAAGATATATAGCATACAATTCATATCTCTGTAACTATATGAAATATTTGGATGCAGAATGTCTTCTCTTCTTCTCTTCCTCCCCTGTTTTAATTTAAGGTACTTAGCTAATCACCTACGTATCTGTGAATATGTGTCTAGCACAGTGCTTCTTCAAGCACAGTTTTGAGGAGGTTTGAAACTGGAAGGATGGCTCCAGTTCTGTTCCAGTAATGGTGATCAGCCACTGGTGTGACTATACCACCCTCAGAACATCTTTCCTGGTGCCTGATAACTGACTTCTTTCTCTGCCTCTCATTTCCCTCCTCAGGCAGCTCTCAGGAAGACCATTGTAGAATATTTAGTGCTGTGTCTGAGCAATACAGGATTTATTCTAACTATAATGCTAAGAGACAGAAATCACTCAGATACCACACTGATAACTGAAGCATCCACAAGATTGCAGAGAAATATAAAAAGTTCACAAAGCTGGATATATCAGGGCTCTAATCTTTTCTAGATTATAAATATCAAATATAAAAACTGTCTTTGAATACAAAAATGCAAATTTCGTACTCAAAAACACCACCTAGCATCCCTACAAAGTTTTAACATTAAAGTTCAGCTTCGAAAGTTTAACTCTAGTCACAGAGCCCAAAACTCTTACTATGTCTATGGTCTAATTCCAAATATGATGATTTCAAACAGGCTAAAACTTCAATAAAAGAGATCCAGCCAGGAGCACAGCTGAAACAGAAATGTTATGGTCTCTTACCAGACATGGATAGTGGACGTATCTGACCTTTACGTTTGCCACTACTAAAAGAGCAGAGATGTTAAATGGTTACGTTTTAGCAGTCTGTCACACATTGCATGAACATAGCTGATTAAACTGAATATAGGTATGGAATTCTAAAGAGGATGAAAGTACTGATTGATATAGGATAAGAAAAAGCTAGTGTGCTATATTCAATCAGTGCTTGGGAAAATGAGCACTGGATGTGTGACAGGCCACTACATTAATACTGTGGCTTTGGGTAGTAGCAAGATAATTAACTGTTTATTTTTTATTATCTCCTATGGTTTGCATTCATTTCCTGATATTTTAATGGCATTCCTTCATTGTAATGTACTGTTACAATATTCATTGTTTGAAACTTTATTCACTGAAAGAAGTAAAACAGTTACATTGATTTCAATCAGGTTTACTTAGTAGTTTAATTGTGTTTGAACCTCTTTGCATACAATAGAAGATTAAGTAAGGACTGACTTCCATGATGGTCTCTAGAACTACTGAGGTAACAAACAGCCATTTGGCATATTCAGAGATTCCTATGTTTTCCCTTTATGTGATATTTTTCTACTTTGTATTAAAATTTGTCATTTGTGCTGTTTTTGTTTTGACTGACTTGTATGAGCTCCATGGCTACTTTTCACTTGACTGGAAGACTGGCAGCATAATTTCCTTACTGTAGAAACGTAAATAGATATATTTAGATATGGAAATATAAATAGATATTATTATAGAAATAGAGAATAAATATACTGTGAGGTTCCCTATATTTTGAAATTGTGTCTTACCAGACTTTATAAACTCATTTATTCAGTACTACTACTTTGACCACTTCAGTGAGCTCATGTGTCCTTTTCATACCTCTTACAGACATGGATTGTAATACCTCAGCAATTTAAACAACAGGCAGAGTGAAAAATGGTAAAAAGTTGTCTATTTTCCTTAAGTCTGATGAACTACTTTAAAGTAAATTGAGAGGCATCCTTATTCCTTCACCTAAGCATGGAACGGAAAGTCAGAAACTGTTAATACTGTTCTGAGCCTTTCTATTGTTGTTTACTCATTGCATAGCCTCAGACAAATTCATTTGACCTGTTTGCATCTCAGTTTCTCTTTCTGCATAACTAAGATAACAAAATTTAATACATAGGAGTGTTAAAAATTAGTTAGTGATTTTTTGCCCAGATGTGTGAAAATATAAAGAACTATGAAAATGAAACCTAGCCTCTTCATAATAAATCAAAAGAACAAAAATTATTGTGTAAGGTTTCACCGAAGAAAGAGGAAAAGATGAGAATAGTGATGAGAAGCCAAACAAGGTAAGTGAATGGCCAAAAAAATGGCCATCACATATATCATGAGAAAACTTCACCAAGTAGAAACAGTAAGGGCATTCTGGCAAACTCTGTATCTGGAGGCACACCATATACACATCTGAAATACGAAGCTATAGGGTGTTTAAAATCAGGATTATTTGTAGTTACTAATGTCTTGCTGTCTGGTGTCTATTTTAGAAACACTGAACTATGTCTGCGTTTTTGGTGGTCTAAGTACAAACCTTCCTGCCATTGTAGTTAGTGTGTTGCATCCACTTCACAAATAGGTATAATTTTTATTTGCATTTTAACTTTCACTTGGGAAGAGAGTTTGGATTACATTAATTGATGTTTTAAGAGATGCTTACATATTCAAGTTTCTTTTACAACCCTTAGGATCTGGACAGATACTTTTTGAGAGATACTTTTTAACTTGAGTTGAAACATGAACAAGCACAAAAAAGGTGGAAGATGTTTTTGAGGTTGTTAAACTCAGCAAATTTTTACTAGAAACCAAGTTCTTTGGCACAAGGCAGCATTGGTTTAAATAAGGTTTCAGGAGTTCTTAATCCAGCTCATACTTGTCATACAGGTGTCTGCAATTTCCTTAGTAAATTTAACTATTCTGTGCTTAAATATTCCTCTATAAAATGTATATTGGTTATACTCCATGCAAGTACGCATGTAACATTTACGAACATTAATAGAATATGTAGGTGTATATACAAATGCATATACACATATGTGCAAATCACAAATTGCAGCACAAGCACTGGAATTCAGTGACTGAATGCATATTGCTGTGTATTTTTGCAACATGTTGCATGTTTCTGTGTGTTGCAAAACACATGCTGGAAAAAGGGAAATTCCTGTTTGACAGGGAGGAAAAAATCATGGAATCACGGAATCATAGGCTGGTTTGGGTTCAAAGGGGCCTTTAAAGATCATCTAGTTCCAACTCCCCTGCCATCGACAGGGACACCTTCCACTAGACCAGGTTGCTCAAAGCCCCATCCAACCTGGCCTTGAACTCTCACAGGGACAGGGCATCCACAACTTCTCTGGGCAACCTGTTCCAGTTCCTCAACACTCTCACAGTGAAGAATTTCTTCCTTATATCTAATCTAAATTGACCCTCTTCACCTTGAAGAATTAACACTGGAAAAAGGTCCCAGAAATTCACAGCTTACAGTGTTTAGATTTGAACTTGGACATTTCTTCTCCAACTGTACAATTAGTTCCACTTTGGTGTAGAATGAGTGTTGTACCTGCGTTTAACATATTGTCATTCTAATTCATGAAAATTCTCTGCTTTACAGTCCTTAAATTAAGCTGGCTCTTGCATGGACACAGGACTGTATAGAGGAGAGACAGTTAGTGAACCACAAAATCAGGATCAGAGATCTTGGGGGTTTACAGTCTACTGCACCAAAATGTCTATGTAACAAAGACTAGGGATGCTCAAGCTAATGCAAACAAACACTGTGGACAGTGCGAATGTGACATTTTTCTCAATTAAATATTTTAATTTGGTTTGAAAAGGTGGATTACATTTTAACATGTACTTATACTTTAAAAGGTAGGGGAAAATAAACTTTGTTTAACAGAGTGTGCATGTGATGGAAGGAGCTAAAAAAAATCCCATCTGTTTGATACCATATAAGAATTTGTATTAGCCTAAGTATACAAATGATGTTTCAGTTCAACAACACTTTTTTTTTAATTTAAATTTGATCACTAAACTGAAAAATAAGTCCCCATCCACAGTCTTTAATTTGATGTCCTCAACATGCAAGGACTATTTCTATTCTTCATCATTGACATGTTTACCTCTCTGTGGTTGTCGTGGTTTAACCCCAGCCAGCAGCTAAGCACCACACAGACGCTCACTCATTCCCCCTCGGTGGGATGGGGGAGAGAATCGGAAGGGTAAAAGTGAGAAAACTTGTGGATTGAGATAAAGACTGTTTAACGCAAGCAGAGAAAAACAAGGAATTCATGCACTACTTCCCATGGGCAGGCATGTGTTCAGGCATCTCCAGGGAAGCAGGGCTGCATCACATGTTAGTGGTTACTTGGGAGGACAAAACACCATCACTCCTAACGTCCCTCACTTCCTCCTCCTTCCCCCAGCTTTATATGCTGAGCGTGACATCATGTGATATGACATATGGCCAGCCTGGGTCAGCTGTCCTGGCTGTGTCCCCTCCCAGCTTCCCGTGCACTCCCAGCCTGCTCGCTGGCAGCCCAGCACGAGAAGCTGGACAATCCTTGACTGCTCAGCAACAACCCAAAACGTCAGTATATTATCAACATTATTTTCATCCCGAATCCAAAACACAGTCTCACACGAGCTTCTGTGAGGAAAATTAACTCTATCCCAGATGAAACCAGGACAGCTGTGTTGTAACTAGATCATCACCTGGTAGTGATTGTTGCAGGTTTGCATGTCACAGGCATTTAAAATCTTGGCTCGCATTCTAGAACTTGTCTAGCAGGCTGTACTAATCAATAGTGAAACATTTCAAGTACTTGTTTCTGCTCAATGCAATAGCCATGTTGGCTACAGGAAGAAAGTCAGTCCTGACCTTTTTAATACGTTAATCATAGTAACAGAAGGAATAGGACAACCTGTAAGTGGGTGACCATAGATTTCACATTTACACGATTTCACAAAATATATGTATTCATTAACTGAAGGGGAAAATGTGGGGATTTAATAGCAATAACATATATTTAAAGAACTTTTCAACTGAACCTAAATCGTGTCCAAATTACTTTGGAAGTCTGGTCTTTCATAGTAAAAATTTCATATGCTACTACCGAAATGCAAAATATGATGATAAGTTAAAAACTAAGAGAACTCATACAAGACTGTAATACTAATTAATGTGCACTATAATATCTACATCTGTAAGTCTCCGTGATTGCGTACTATTTGTGCTGGAGACGGTTTGATGCTCTCATGGTGGGAATAAAGTAGTACAAAACATAAGCATTTTGAATATAATTGCTAACAAGGCCACAGCAAATCTTCAGGAGAAATACTTTGGAAGAAAGCATCTGGGGAAGAACATATTCAGAAAGATGTAGATATAAGTGCAAGTTTCAATATCATATTCCTCTGTATCTTGGTAAAAATTATGGTGATAATAATGGAGATAGTGGATGATGTGGGAGAATTAATCCAGGATGAGATACTAAACAAACTGGAACAATACATTTAAGCAGAAATACTCTTAATTGCTTACTGCAGGTGCATGCTATTGGAAAGAGTCTGGTCATTTCAGCACCAGACTTAGCACATAAAATTTTATTGGAGTTTTTTATACAGCTGGTGTTAAAAAGGGAGAGAGTTTATTGAAAGCAATGATGTATACTCCTCTGGATGGCTTTTCTTCCCCTCATATACACCAGTTTTACATAATCATAGTTCCATGGATGTCAGTGGGGTTACTCTTGATTTCCACTAGAATAAAAGAAGCAAGACTCATGCCCCTTCCCTTCCTGTTTGTATTTTTATATAGCTACAGCAGTCTTCCTATTTAAAAGCCATGATGGAACAGTGCAAGGATTTTCATTTGTTTCTTTATTCTCACATTAAAAAAAAATTAAATAGTGTTTTTTATGGCTTGGGGGGGCAGAGAATAAGAATCTAAAACAGCCAATCTCCTTGCTTGGCTTTTTGGGTTTTGTCGCATTTTAGCCCTGAACAGAAAAGAAACCTTCCTTGAGTAAGAAAAAATGTTAATGTACATGTCTTAGCATAGCACTGAAAATGCAGAATAGGTCTCTCATGCTACACATGGTTTAGTTGCTGGGAAATAATTGTTAAATATGCAACTGATTTAATTCATTTGTGTCCTAGTACCAAGCTGTGATATGGACGTAATATTTAACAACAAGCATTCAGAAACTTTATTGCATGACTTCCATTAAACACCTTTATATCCTTAGGTTACCCATTGATTGCTGAATATTCTTCAAGAATCGGAGAAAATAAGACTGCAAATTGCAAGACCATCTGAACTATCCTAGCCAAGTCAGCATCCATGCCACTTACACCGGTACTGGTAAATGTCTGAATCTTGAAAGAGAGCATCAAAGGACAGAGGTTCCACACCCTTTTAACTCAATCTGACCAGTGCTTCACTCTACTTACCAGTGGATTTAAAGTAAAGATGAAAAGTCTGTGACATCTTGTTCTATCCACAGTGGATATAGAGAATAATTTTATCCCTTTCATCTTTGCACCTCTTCTTTGCATGATTGTTGTATTTGAAAATCAATACTGTGTGTCCTGAAAGTCTTTTCTTCAGAGATTCCATAAAAGCTTTCCTAGATAATGTTTTGTAGTTCTTCAGTTATTCTTTTTGAGGCTGTCTGAATTCTCCGTCATTCTAGAAATGCAGTTACAGTCAGCAGAACTGAACATCTTACTGTAAGTGAGATTTTAGCAGTTCTTGAAGGCTGGAAGGGATATTCACCTTTCATGCAAATATTCATGATAGTAAAACCTAAAGCAGTGTTTCTCTTTCTAGCAGCAGGCTGACACTGTTGTTTCATATCCAGTTTCTAAATGACTAGAATACCCATTTCCTAATGTGCTATTCTCTGTCGTCTGTTTCTTGCAGATACCTATCTTTTTGTACCCATCCTAATGAAAATCTGAGGAGTATATTTGCTGGTTAGACTAGTAGTAAGAATTAATGACTTTTTTCTTGAGTTATGGCAAGTACTCTCTTGATTTTTAGAACTCCTGTTTTAGTTGTTTTTCCCAAGATTTTGTCAAAGGTGCATGCAATACGTTACCGCTACTGATACAGCATACTACATCTTGCTCATGTGAGAATATGTAAGTGCAGTTTCACCTGGGACAGTTTGCAGAGACAAACAGTTCATATGGAATGGACTGGGGGTGCTGGTTGACAGCTGGCTGAACATGAGCCAGCAGTGTGCCCAGGTGGCCAAGAAGGCCAACAGCATCCTGGCCTGTATCAGGAATAGTGTGGCCAGCAGGAGCAGAGCAGTGATCGTGCCCCTGTACTTGGTGCTGGTGAGGCTGCACCTTGAATCCTGTGTTCAGTTTTGGGCCCCTCACTACAAGAAGGATGTTGGGGTGCTGGAGCATGTCCAGAGAAGGGCAACGAAGCTGGTGAAGGGGCTGGAGCACAAGTCTTATGAGGAGCGGCTGAGGGAACTGGGGGTGTTCAGTCAGGAGAAGAGGAGGCTGAGGAGAGACCTTATCGCTCTCTACAACTGCCTGAAAGGGGGTTGTGGTGAGGTGGGTGTTGGTCTCTTCTCCCAAGTAATTAGCAATAGGACGAGTGGAAATGGCCTCAAGTTGCACTAGGGGAGGTTTAGATTAGATATTAGGAAAAATTTCTTTACAGAGACAGTGGTCAAGCATTGGAACAGGCTGCCCAGGGAGTTGGTGGAGTCACCGTCACTGGAAGTATTCAAAAAATGTGTGGACGTGACATTTCAGGATATGGTTTAGTGGGCATGGTGGTGTTGGGTTGATGGTTGAACTTGATGATCTTAAAGGTCTTTTCCAACCTTAGTGATTCTGTGATTCTGTGAATACCCCAGAGATAAATAAACAGAAAACATTGAAAAAATAAATTGGTTTGTTACAGCATTTGTTACCATGGGTTTTTTTGGGGTATATCCAGAATAAGTCACAATTTTTCCACTTATTTCCCTATCAATATTTACAGATAGAATCATTCAGCTGTAACTGTGACTAATAAAACATCACAAACACATCATAACGTCATTTCATTCCAAGTCTTTTACAGATATTAATTATATTAATTCCTTTAGTGATTAGGTGGTTGGTTTGTTGGTTTTCTTTTCAAAAGTTCTCCACATTAAAGGAATAGGGATATTTTGTGTATTTGTTTTTTCAAAGAGTTCAGGATTTATTTTGGCAGATTTTGTAGCAGAAAACTGATTAAGTGATTAAACTTGTATGAAAGTATCATAATTTACCTACAGTTAATAGCTAAATAGGTGGGTTGGATTGAAGGTATCAGCAAGTGTCAGGCAATTGCTTGGCTCCATGGTCACTGTTGTCCAATAAAGGGACTGTCTAGCTTGAGCCAAGAAATGGAAATTGCAGAATGTGATGACATCTTTCTTGCCCTTGCCCCCACCCCTCAATTCTTCAGAATTCAGTGTATTTGGGTCAGGAATACGGACACTGTTCCAGCAAATATACTGCTGGCCAAGTTAGACCGTTTTCCTTTCCTCTCACAACACACTTTTCTAGACAGTGGACTAGAAACTCATATGGGAAAGAAATTGCTTTGTCCCTCATGTCTTTGATGCTTTATCACTAAGCAAAAAGAGCTATGTGGCCAGAAACAGCATATATAATGCCCATCAGAAAAAATGTCTGATTGGCTGCAATCACCTGTGGTCCCTTCCCTTCCCTTCCCTTCCCTTCCCTTCCCTTCCCTTCCCTTCCCTTCCCTTCCCTTCCCTTCCCTTCCCTTCCCTTCCCTTCCCTTCCCTTCCCTTCCCTTCCCTTCCCTTCCCTTCCCTTCCCTTCCCTTCCCTTCCCTTCCCTTCCCTTCCCTTCCCTTCCCTTCCCTTCCCTTCCCTTCCCTTCCCTTCCCTTCCCTTCCCTTCCCTTCCCTTCCCTTCCCTTCCCTTCCCTTCCCTTCCCTTCCCTTCCCTTCCCTTCCCTTCCCTTCCCTTCCCTTCCCTTCCCTTCCCTTCCCTTCCCTTCCCTTCCCTTCCCTTCCCTTCCCTTCCCTTCCCTTCCCTTCCCTTCCCTTCCCTTCCCTTCCCTTCCCTTCCCTTCCCTTCCCTTCCCTTCCCTTCCCTTCCCTTCCCTTCCCTCCCCTCCCCTCCCCTCCCCTCCCCTCCCCTCCCCTCCCCTCCCCTTCCCTCCCCTCCCCTCCCCTCCCCTCCCCTCCCCTCCCCTCCCCTCCCCTCCCCTCCCCTCCCCTTCCCTCCCCTTCCCTCCCCTTCCCTCCCCTTCCCTCCCCTCCCCTCCCCTCCCCTCCCCTCCCCTCCCCTCCCCTCCCCTTCCCTCCCCTTCCCTTCCCTTCCCTTCCCTTCCCTTCCCTTCCCTTCCCTTCCCTTCCCTTCCCTTCCCTTCCCTTCCCTTCCCTTCCCTTCCCTTCCCTTCCCTTCCCTTCCCTTCCCTTCCCTTCCCTTCCCTTCCCTTCCCTTCCCTTCCCTTCCCTTCCCTCCCCTTCCCTCCCCTTCCCTCCCCTCCCCTCCCCTCCCCTCTCCCTTCCCTTCCCTCCCCTTCCCTTCCCTTCCCTTCCCTTCCCCTTTCACCATGTAGAAAAATGTTTTCATTAATTTTACCTTCTTCCAAAATTTATATGGGATCCATTATTAAGAGATGTGCCACTTGCTGACAAGGCAGAGCCAGGCAGTTTAGGGATTTTGTTTCAAGCCCAGACTGTTCCACAGACTCTTCGAGGTACATTTTCTCTGTGTTCCCCAAAGACTTTTGAGTGGTGGTAGTTCTGAACTAAGTTTTTGAATCTGTAGCTCCCTGCTTCAGCCATTGTGTTCTCTACTGCTTATCCTACCCAAACATCTCATGGAGGTGAAAAGTCCTCTCATCCTGCTCTGAACTAAAACCTAGAGGATGACTGACATAGAAAGAATTAATTATCATTGCCCTAAGTCACTGTTTCCCTATCAAGCATCTTCCCATACCAACGTCTTATCAAAAAGATGTTCTGTGCTGAATTTCATATGTACAATTATTCTTCATAGATGACCACACTAGTATTTCTTCAGATAGAATCTGTGTGGCACTGATTTCCCTGCAATGACTGGCAAAAACGACATTCTCATTCCAGCCCTGCAGAGGACAAACAAATGTCTTTTTGCTCTGGTCCTTTTGCAATACAGCCTCCCCACCACTGCTTGAATAATAGGTGAAGCTGTGAAAATTCAGTAAGTCTGCAAAGGAGCAGTGACTGGTGTGTCATATATCAAAACTACAACTAGGCCTAGCTTCCCTGTCTGAACCTGGCTCCAGACTTTATCTCCACTTTGTTTATAGTCATGAAAACCCGAACATTCAAATGCTGAATTCTCAGTACTCAGGCAAAGACAGTATTTATTTCATTTTTCTCCCCTCTGGTCACACAATGTCGTGCAAAAGAATGGTCGCATCAATTTGCATTTATACACACTTCTGCAATAGAAAATTATTGCATTCATCAGATCAATGTTCCATATTTATCAATCTGTCAAGGAAACTTCTTAATCAACAGTTGGGAAGCCCAAGCCTCCCCATACTGAGGGCTGCATTATCAATTTGCCAAGAGCCTAAGGCCTGCACAGAATTTGCATATCATATTTACATAATATGTTTAATCAAAACAAACATACGTAACTATGATACTTGCTTCTACTTGCTCCTTACCTGACAGCTGAATGGTAACTATTAGGGTTTCCCAGTTTTTCTCCTCCTCTCCCATGCTTTGCCTGTATGAACTCTCAAAACCGAAGATGCACTTTGGAGGATGGGAGCAGGCAAATGCTGATGTTCAGAGCGTTGGCTGAGATGATAGAAAACTTGGGTCCTGTTTCTCAGTGTAAACCTCATTCACATGACCTACCTGTAAGAATGTGAAGGATATTTGTTTCGTGTGGCTATCTTGAGCCAAATTGACCCAACAATGTGTGTAGTTTTCAGATGAGATGTATTGATTAAAATAGCAAATTGTGGTAAGTTTGCTACTGCTAGATTTCATGTTTCCTCATGTTGTCAAATTAATTTCTGCCTTTGATTTTGTTGCTATTCTCAACGAATTTGCCACCCTAAGATGTAACATGACACTAAAATGGAGCTTTAAGTAACAGAACATTTGAAAGGAGGAAAACTGGAATCCAACAACAATTCATCTTATCTACCTTGGACACCCACATGTAGAGTGGACAAATCATTCTCTGGAGATGTCTGTCTTTCTCTACCACAGTTATAAACCTGGTTTAGAATATTGGATTAGACAGATGGATTAGATTTACTAGTACGTAGAAACCACTTCTGACTCAGGAGGTCTCTGAGGTAGAAGCAGTTGGCACCTGACAGCACACAGCAAATTGGTATATTTTCTTGCAGTTATTCTTACTAGGAATCCTTTTTTTGGCCACTGACAAGAGAGAGGTTGCTGAGCTAGGCAGACCATCTTAAGTCCTTATTCATTTTTAGATGGCAGAAATTTGCTGATATAATTTGGACATTTAGCTGGGAATACCACAAAAATGAACTGAAGCTTCAGCCAAATGAATTCTACCAGGAACCGGTCCTTATTCTTGACTGATGTGAGTTTCACTGGAATGGTTTGGATGGGAATAGAAAAATAACGTTTCAGACTTGTCTGCCAAAAGGTTTGTACTCACTGTGTTCAAATTTACTTGGAAGTGATCTGCATCTCAGTGTGAAGGAAATAGAGTAAGTGTGCTACGTGTACCTCTTGTGTGACTGCGTTTGTACTGTGCACTCAGATGGTAATCCCCAACTGCTATTCTATAAAATTTCCATCTTTTCCAGGGAAATTTCAGTCTTTAACCAGTACTTAAGCGACTTTCCTTGCTCTGACATTTAAATAACCAGAAACCATCTTACTAATTATATGCTGCTGACATACCCGAAAGTCATCCATCTATGATTACGTAATTCAGAAGTCAGTATCACTGCACTACATTGTGGTGCTTCTTGTCATGCACTTTGAAAACCTGCCTACATCATGCCTACTTGTCCTCTATGAAGAGGAAAATATTTCACGAGATACGCTCCTGCTCATCGTGCCGATCACAGCCATGACCTCCATGGTCTTCCTGCCTCCCACTAGCACTTCCTCATTTCAGACTGCCAGGACCTATTCTCAGTAATGATCTTCCTTGAAAGGTGTTGGGTATGCAATGTCATTACCTCAGTAATAATATCATGTTTTGCTGTAACATGGCTGTCTGCATGCAAGTATTTGCCCATTTATTTCTTTTCATCGCTGTATCTACCATTAGCAGCAACCTTCCTTCTTCCCTGAGTTCAAGATAGTACTTCCCCCTGTGCTCCATTACATAGTATTAATCCCTGACGGCATTGCAACGAATGTTTAAAATTTAACTTTTGAATGCTGTGTGTGTAAATATATCCATACTCTCTATTGCTCTGCCTACAAAACATCAGCTTCCCCTCCTTCATCCCAGTGTCCTGCAGTCACGAGCAGTAAACAGAACAAAAACGCAGATTCTGGCTTCTGCGGCGCATTTGTATTTGTATGCTGCGCTGGTCTGCAGAGCTGGGAGCTGATGGAAAAATCTGGCTGGGTGGGTCTGAAAAAACCCTCAGCTGTGGTCAATACCTGTGGATTTCGATGAACTAGTTACCTATGCTAGTCAAGAACATTTTTAGAGGAGTTTGTGTGGAAAAAAGAAGAGTTGCACACAGTGGGTAAGATCAGAAGTGCATTAGTTACCATTGCAGTGTATTGAGGCCTGAGGACCTCAACAATAGTAGCAGGTAGGAGGCTACTGAACAATCCTTTTTTCTCCACTCGTGCACATATACTTAAGGGAGATACAGCTAAAATAATACATCTACCTATAGATTATGGTGTAATCCGTGCCAGGCACAGCACAAGCAGGAATGGTACCTGAGAGGGGACAAGCCAAGAGTGACCACAGCCCAAGCAGTGCCTTCACCGACCAAGGTGCAGTCCCACAGCATCTGAACAGAGCTGGCAGGGCAGGGCGCTGATGACAAGGTCTGCTGACAGTCTCAGAAAGACAAGCTGAGGAACCAGGTTGCAGATCCATCCAAGGAGTCCCCATGCAGGAGCAGCAGGAGATGGGGCCAAAACCAGAACTGGAGACAGGGCTACAACATAGGTCTGCGGGGTCCATATAGGAGGTGGTGTTGGAGACAGGACTGGAGATGGATACACTTAACAAGATACAGCCAAGGTCCATCCAGGAGACAGAAACGGGACTGATTACACTTACAACATAGATAAGACAAGGGTTGGAGGCCCGGGACAGATCTTAAATGTAGCTCCTGAGCGCATGGGCAAAGCATGGGGGATAGGGACCCTAAGTGGGGCTGGTCAGGAAAATTAAGACCCATAATCCCATTTATGTCACTGACACTGTTACTGCTAACTCCCTGGAACATGGAAATGCAAAGAACAGATGACAACAAATTTGCTTTTCATCATTTTGCTCTCTTCTGGCCTTAGGACATCTAAGTCAACCCTTTAGTTTTCATACTCTGGATGATGTAGCTGATCTAGATGCTTAGATTGCTTCCACCACTGTAATGCTCCATTAGCATAACACTGTTGTCTTCAGGTTTCTGATTCTCTTTAAGAGCATGATAAGGACTCCAGTACATGTGACACTGTTCTCCTGTTCACTTCAGTGAGCGTTGTATAAGCAGATCGTTTCTGGCAACAGGGTAGCCTGTTTCCTGGTGCAAAACTAAAACCAGCTTCTCGGATAAATCTAGGGAAACCTTTTCTTTCTTTCACCCATATTTAGGTTTTTGTGTCAGAGTCATTCTCTATTCTAAAAAATTGGTGATGGATCTAGCTGTTAAATGGTTCTCCGTCTTTTTTTGCTTTTTCCCTTTATCTGTCAACATGTAGGAGGTGAGAATAAACCATTTCAGCCATTGATATGTTTGTATTGGAGCAAAGTACTTGTGTAGACAAGGAAAACCACATTCTGTCTCAATGAAACTTGTTCTTGCTTAAAAATAAGGCTAGGTCTATCAGCCTGAATCATCTTAAAGGCTTACTGAGCTGCATACACACTGGTAGCTGAAATGCAAATGAGATCAAAGCCTAAGAACTGTGTCCATTATCAATTGCCATTTTGTCATCTTAATTTCACCGAGGTGTATTGAATAATTTGTCTTGCCTCTTTCTTTGTTTACTACTACAGAACAGTGTATGTTCTGCATTGTCTTTTTCACTTGTGGTCCCTGAGGGCATATTTTGTCTGTGCTGATACTGTGCTGAGGCAAGACCAGATTATCCACCATTTTACAAGGCAGCTTAATTTATTTTGGAAGGAATTGCAGTTATACAGTAAAGAAGAGAATTTCTGTATCATCCCTCTGTGTACTATCAGGGCACGGGAACTCTTGTGATTTCCACAAAACCTCAACACCCAAATGTAGACTTGACCTTTTCCTTGCCAAAGCAAGAGGAAGAATTCTCTTGCAGTTGCTTGGTTTTTGTTTGCTTGGTTTTTTTTTTTTTAATTTTACATCTATGATGCTATATTTAATCAAATGTATAATCAGAGAAGCTTGTCCTGCACAAGAATTAGGAAAAAAGTAAAGTTTAATGCAGTGTACAGTGTAGAAGCTATAACCCTTCATTTTAAA
Organism: Phaethon aethereus; assembly: GCF_964289735.1. NCBI lineage: Eukaryota > Metazoa > Chordata > Aves > Phaethontiformes > Phaethontidae > Phaethon > Phaethon aethereus. The sequence goes on from NC_138578.1 coordinate 80,434,689, forward strand.
AGCCACATATATGCCTACAAAACTGCTTTTTCAGAAACCAAGCTTCATTTCCATGATGTACAACTCCATTGTGGCTGAGGTCGGGAGCTCCTGACTGTTGTCTTTTGGCAACAGGTAAAGGTTAACTGTCTTCTAAGTTTATCTGAAGTTCTCACTAATGAATGTCTCTTGGACAGTTCCTTCCCACACACCATAAACTTATTTACCTTTCATTTCCTTCCAAAGCAAATCTAGTTTGTTAATAGGACCGTAAAACAATTATCAAGGCAGTGTTTTCATTGTTGAATCATTATTCCTGGATCATTTTGCAGTAGCTGAGAATCAAGTTCTGGTGAATTCAACTTCTGTTCCTCTATCAACATTGAACAAATCTACAAACCAAATAAGTTTTTAATAACCTTTCCGAGGGAGAAGTATTCCAAGACAAATACTCATATCTTCCTCTCCTTTTAAAACAATATCTCACAGTGAAGTTGAAATGTCAGTTACTCGTTTATGGACAAAAGTAATATGTACTCAATGTATAAGGTGGGATAAATTTGCTATTCACATGGCTGCTGCAATCAATATATCCCTGGATATCAAGCCTGGCACATCAGCCTAATCTGAATTTTCTGTCAGACTCATTATTAGAAACTGAGTAACTTAGTTTGTGAAAAATTGAAACATTAGAAACACAGAAGGTATTCTTCTGTGTTGTTTATAAAAAGTCAGATTTGTCATTGCATTGTGTCATTTGTAGTGTTTTTCACATGTGCAAGATGAAAATAAATTAAGCAGCAGTAGTTTGCAATACTTCTAAAAATGACAAAAATGGTGCAATGCAATAGACAGTCAACTTCCAAACTCATATTGAAGTAACCTGGTGATGTATTCCTGGGATCATGCGGGAAAATTAGATGCTATTAGTTTTATTACTTAAAATAGTCATCAATGTCTGTCGTTAGGCCCCCTTAGGTCTTCCCTTTCACACTTTTCTAAGCCTAGTGTCTCCCTCTCCCTTCCACCCCACATACAGCTTCTGTAAAGCCTTTTCTCATTTCCCTCTGCCAGCCCTGGGGCTGTGCTGGAACCAGGCCGATTTATACCAGCTGGGGATTTGTTCTAATGGCCCTTTTGGGACCTTCCTCACCCTTCCGACCAGACTCGGAGCTATGACTGACTGCCTGGCTACACTCCTCAGTTGTTGCAGGAGCTCAGCTGTCTTTGTTCCACCACATTAACCATTCAGTCCGTTTCACTGGGACACAATTGCTTAAAACTGAGTGGTGGGTATCTTCTTCCCTTCAAATGCCCAGATCCTCCTGCATTCCCTGACAGTGCCAGGGGACACTCCATGGTATTCAGAGAGAAAGCAAGCCAACAGGACTAAACCACTGTAAACAGATGAAGTGCCACAATTCCGGTGGATTAAAATCAAAATGTGCAATGTTCTGCTTTCCCCGGTGGCAGACTACCGTAGCCGGCAGCTAAGCCCCAGGCAGCCGCTCGCTCACTCCCCCAGGGTGGGATGGGGAGAGAATTGGGAGGGCAAAAGTGAGAAAACTCGTGGGTTGAGGTAGAAACAGTTTAATAAGCAAGTAAAGCAAGAGTCGCGCGCACAAGCAAAGCAAAACAAGGAATCCATTCCCCACTCCCCTTGGGCAGGCGGGGGTTCAGCCATCTCCAGGGAAGCTGGGCTGCATCACGTGTAAAGCCTACTTGAGAAGACAAATGCCATCACTCCAAACGCCACCCGGCTTCCTTCTTCTTCCCTCAGCTTTATATGTTGAGCATGATGTTGTATGGTATGGAATATCCCTTTGGTCAGTCAGGGTCAGCTGTCCCAGGTGTGTCCCCTCCCAACTTCTTGCGCACCCCCAGCCCACTCGCTGGTGGGGTGGGCTGAGAAGCAGCAAAGGCCTTGACTCTGTGTCAGCACTGCTCAGCAATAATGAAAACATTTCTACATTATCAACACTGTTTTCAGCACAAATCCAAAACACAGCCGCATACTAGCTAGCATGAAGAAAATTAACCCTATCCCAGCCAAAAGCAGCACACATGGATATCAAGAACCTATGTTGCTAGAAGATGGAGTCCCAATAAGTATCAAACACATTGCTCCGCTCCTGTCCCTGTCCCCGCGGTAAATTATCCAGTCCTAACCAGGAGAAGCCAGTGAAAACCCAGAGAATCCACAAGATAAAAACTAAGGATGCAGTAATTTTAAAAGAATCCAAGAAACAACAACAAAAACTGTTGTGAAGTTCTAAATATCAGTGGTGCATAGGGTAGATACTTCAAGTGCACTCAATTATAACACATCCGTGAACTGGCAATGGAAAAATCCGATTCCAGCAGCAGAGATGACTTGCAGCTGCAGCTAATAGAGTGAGGGATGTGAATAGCGAGAGCACTTACATGACGAAGGCAAGACCGGCAATCAGTTGTATGCTTCAGAGCAATAAAGCACAATCAGTCTGACAACAGGGCCACACTGTTAACTGTGGCTTTCTGTTGAAAGGAGTTGCACAATGGAAGGTCCCCGTAAAAGAGCAGCCTTGCCCCCAAGCCCTATCGCATTCTTCTCTGTGTTGCTTTTTTTCCTTTACCCTTTTTTCCCCTTTGCTTTGTAGCTGAGATTTTCTCGTTAGGGGGCAATTCTTCAGTGTGGTTAAAATGTTGTAGGTTTCCTTACCTTGCTTATATTTTGTTCTGCCTTCACATCAGTAGTTCAGGTCACAGAAACGTCTCGCTGCAAGCTCTGGCTTGGTTGCAGGTGCAACTCTATAACATGCAACACTATATAACACTGTTTGGGTACACTATATAGTGGCCAGATCAGCCTGCAATGAAGCAGAACGTGCAAGTGTACGTTTTGGTTTTGTACCTAGGTTTTGGTATGCATGCATTGAACAATGCAAAGATCACTGTTCAGTCATATTAAGAAAAAAAAAGGGGTTTTTTTCTTCCCCAATTGGCAATTTTTCCACCAAAACTCTCTTTTCTATCCGTCTTGCTATGGACAAACTAGCGTTAACGACCCTGGGGAGACCTAGCTCTTTTCAGCTGAGCTAGCTTTTCAGAATAGTACAGTCCCTTCCCTAATCACTGCATAATTCTCAGTTTCTAAAGCCTTTGAAAAGTGCCTTTTATTTTTCAGGAAGACCCATAATTTGGAAGTTTCTTTTAAGTAGTCTCCTGTCCCAAGCAACAATGGCTACCTGACTGATATCAGCCTTGCCTTCTTTTATGAAAAGCCTTGACAGGTTTACATTAGTCCTGATTCCAATTTTGCAACACGTAGAGGCATCCTAAACATTTACAGAGAAATAACAACTAACTGCTAGTCCCTGAACTGAGCATCTCGCTGTACAATTTAAATATGGATAGCAATACAAAGAAAGACTTGACAGGGAAAAAAAGAGCACCTAACAACCAGGGAAGTGGTTACAAGAAGCTGAAATCACGAATCATGCTCCTTATTACATGGTCTGTGCAGTAATTTAAATTGTGGTTCTGCTCTCACTGAAATCAATGGCAAAAACCCCACACTCTTTAATTGCAGCAGGGTGCAATGTGGGAAAAAATAAAAAAGGTGTATGAAAAAGGCAGGAACTACCATTCTGATTTGATAAACTTTGACATCTGCTTTAGACTCGGTCATCTTGCAGTGGCACTGGTAGCTCCACTGAATGCAAAGTAAGCGAGAATTAGCTATTCATCGTCACAGCAAGAACCCGAAAGCGTTGGCCCGCGCTGCGTGTCTCTCTGGAGCTGAGCGAGAGGGATTCAGTTCCTCTTTGCGTTTCAGGAGCCTCCAGAATTCTAAAAGTCTTCATGCCTCTGCCATGAAAACAACACCCTTTAGTAAGCAAGTAAAGAGCAGTGAGGTGAAGCCAGCTGTAGAGATACCCTGTTTGTTATAAAATGCCCACAAGCATTACCATAGCAAGTTGCATCAGTTTGCTTTATTTGATGCGTTGTGGTAATCAGGCGGCCGATCTTCTGACCTTCAGAGATCTGCCTCCATATGAAAATGAAACTAAGAGAAATATAAATTTATGTAAGGAGGTGGTTTCACTGAACGCTGTATGTCATGGTACGGAGGTACGAGAATACATGCAGGCGCAAAAGGAAGGGTAGATCAGAAATGGCAATATTCATACCCATATATGTATCCATGTATATCTCAAAACTCATCCAACTGGGCACAAAAAGGTGTCCCAAACTAAAGCAACATAAGAATGATAATCTCTCTTTGATGACGGACAATCTCGCTTTAGAATGAATAGTAAAAAATGTAAAGCAAAGTTAAATCTCGTTATTAAAACCTTAGCTGAAAAGCAAAATCTGGGGGGGTACAAAAGGAGATATCTCTGTTTGTGTGCTGTTTTATACGCTGTCCCTAGACATCTGCTGTTTGTCACTGGATACGAGGGAAAGGGACATTTGTTTTGACCTGGTACAACCACCCTCAGTTCCTCATTTGGATTAATATCACAATTGTTTGTATCATGACTGCAAATTCGTAATTTCAGTTACAATTATTTCAATCATTCTGTCCTGTGTGCCATTACAAGGACCAGACTTCAGAAATCTGTATTTATTGGCTGAATATACAAGGGCTTTGGTGTGTTCCTATTGAACAGAAGAATTGCTTTGGGCATAAAAGGAGAAAATAAAACGGTCCTTTCGCTTAGAAATTTGTTTTACTCTAACCTTAATCTATATATTAATATTTCCTCCTTTTTTTCTTGCAAACCGTATCTAATTCTTTTTTTTTCTTTCCTTACAATTACTATTTTAAATTGTCAGAGAAAATTCGAATCTCTTTTGTTCAGCAAAGTGGGATTATGCTAAGTAAAATCATGGAATCCTCAAAGTAAATAACATGCCTTTGGCATCCTGCATACATTATTTGAACAACTGGGCAGTTTGCATTAGTCTTCTTGTAATGTGAACCTGAACATGGTTTGTAGAGATGGAAGGAAAATTGAAATTCCTCAGGAATGACTGGTGCACCATAGATCAGTTAGAGGTCATCCTGTTATTTAGTATTTTATGGTGAATAAATCAGATGCTCACTTCAAAATCCCCCTTTTATATGAGCTATAATACATCGAGTTCTTTACGGCAAAGGAGTGAATTTTTATGAACTGAAACTGAACCACATTATCCTGTAAAGTAATGGGGCAGCCACACATGTAATGAGTAGGACATCGCTCACTTTTTTTGTATTCTCTACATCACACCAAGAGCACGAAAAGTCTGAACCAAGTAGATATTTCTTCTCCCTGTGTACAAACAACGGGGCACTTGAGGCAGTGAGCGTGGCAGTCTAGTGTAGACATCTAGTTTAAGGTGAGTGTTTAGATTCTCCATAGAAGGAGAATCTCACAACCTTCTGAATAAAACCCGATCTAGTCATAAAGCAAGATACCACCAAAAATGTACACTGTACATTGATTTACAGCTCAAGCTTTTGATTGGTACAACTGTAAAAATATTCTATGAATATAATATGAATATGAATATAATTTCAGACCAATTATAAATGATTCACAAAAGTAGAGGAGTCACATTATACAGCTTGATTCATCATACACTTCAGCTACTACAGGTATTCATTCACAACAATTAGCTAAATGCAGAGCAGCATGTGGATTATAAAAAGTTTCTATAAGGTTATTTACTTATTTCTTAGAATTTATCTCATCATTTTCCAGCTGAAATAGGTAAGAAAGGTGAGAAAAATTTTCTTAATAACTGAGGATAGCTTCTTACCCGAGTTTTTGTTTGTTTTTGCTTTTGCTTTATGAGAAGAGGAAAAATATTAATGGATAGATTTAATTTTTACGAGTAAAATAATGTTACATAGGGTCAGGGTTTATTTATTCTCTGCTGCCTGAGATTTACAGCATTTTTTTGACTGATTCTTAAATAAATTTTTCTGTCTCTAGGAGACTCTAGGAGGCTCTAAACTGACTCGATTCATTTTCACGTGCCCATTCCAGCCTCTTATCCTTGAAGAGAATGAACGTACAATTACCTTCGTTAACAATATAACAGCAGATTGTTGCTTCAAACATGCATTTTGTTGACATTTCTTTTCCCGGAATTTGCATATCTGAAGTGACATGAAGTCCATGATACAAATTGTTTTGATGAAAAACTTTCATTTTCTAGGTTGGTCAGAAAATCTTCCAACCCGGCTCCTTTCATATTCAAAGGAGGAAGAACTGAGATGATTTTTTTCATAGCTTAGTGCAACAACAGCTAAGGGTGCAGACTAAGGGGGTAAGGGTGCAGACTAAGGGGGTAATTCATTTATCTTAAAATTCATCTATCTGAAATTTAGGTGTCTCATCTAAAGCCTAGGTGTCCTGTCAAGGGAATAGAAATAGGTAACACAACTCCAGAAGGCAATACATCTTATCTGTGCTGAATAACATCTTAGAATGGGTCTGTTTCTCACTCCACTCACTCAAGGTGCCAAGGCATCCGGTTAGACTTTGTGTTTAATGGGTCTTCAAAGAAAGTTACATTATTTTAGAAAACTGTAAACCTTTTTCTTTCAAGCATTTAACAGGTAATACCTAAGGAACCACTTCAGGAAAAAAATGTGGCTGCTGGGAGATTTATCACTTTTAGCTTTTCAACTTCAATACTATGTCAATGTTGAGTTTTTAAACAAAACAAAAGATATTTTATAGATATTACTAAATATTACTTTCACTATAGGCCTTAACTTGAGGCACTGTGAAAAACAGATGAGAAATAAATGTTTTGGTGTTCTTTTATTACCTAAATTTAAAATAAAATGTTAATGTTATTTCAGCTTTGAATAGGTGTAGATAAAGCCTTGCGTGGGACCTTTAAATGAAAGGTTTTAGATTTAAAGAGTCTTACTTTTTTTTTCCATTGTTCTTTTTGTCTTCCTGCTGGCTGTGTTTTAAGAATCCATCTATTAATAATGTCTGTTCTTCCTTTCCACCCTATGGGAGACAGCAGGAAATAATCACGTTTTGTCAGAATATTAGAGAAAATAGAATAGCCTTCAAAGGGCTAAAAATTTTGTTCAGGGAAACAGTGCATTCAATATAAATTCATTTCTGTGTTTTTTAAAAAATATTTTAGTTACTTGTGTCTTTGTCATTATTACTGCTGCACCTGTTTTGCTTCTGTTTATAAGCTAATGTTTTAGATGTCATCTCTGCTCATTCCCAAATCAATCAAAAACCTGAGCATAAAAAAACTCAATCAATGGATAATAAGTATTGTAAAAGCAAATCAATCAAAACAAGAATGCCATACTAAAATCAAATGCATAGCAAATATATTTTTCTTAACTGGTTACTCATATTATTCCTTAGTGGATTTTCCTCATTTTCTTATTTGAGGGCATCAGCAATGTGGCTCAGCATGAATGTTGAGTCCCGATTTAGTGTCTTTTAATCTCTTCAGTCTAGATATAGGTATAGGCTGTGGGATGTTGGTATTGATAGAGCTTCCCACATTAGAAATAACTGTACAAAACTGGTGGGAAGCATGCCATTCAAATAGTACTCATGGCCTCCACAAGAAATCTGGACAGATACTATTACAAGAAAGAAACTAATGAGCAGCTGGCCTTGTAACAGACAGTATGTTTGAACCTGATTTACCAACAGCATAAACTATTTTAAAAAATATCTGAAGGCTACCACAAGTAGAGGTCATTGACTGTCTCTGGCAGATATGTTGAAGTCCCTGAGAAGGCATAAAAAATATTTTTGACTAACAGGAGCTTGTGAAGGGTGAGTCATGAGCTGGAGAGCAGGGGAAGAAAAGACTGGAAAATAATTTTCAGCCTAACATGAGTAAGGACAGCACAAATATGCAAAGACCACCAGAACCCGAAATCTCCTATGGACATCCATAAGATCTGATTAAAACTCTCATAACTGTAACTTAGCTCATTTGTAGCTAAGGTGTAGAGATAATTTGACATAACCTGTAGGCTGTGATAGTAAAGTCGTACCTTAGTTGATACAATCTGTCACGGTATTTGTGATTTGAAGTGGTGTGGTAATCTGTAATAGTCCCTGTACAAGAGATTCTCCTGCCCACCTCCTTTGAGGAGCAGATGGTAAGTGGACCATTTGTTTTCCCTCCACTAACTGAGCCCAACTTGTGAATGTTACTGTCCCCCAGCTGGTTGCAGTGTGGACACCAATCACACCTCTCAGTCATTTTTGGTACATTTTCTTTCTCACCTCTATCTATGACACAAGAATTCACAGTTCGACTGGGTCACTTCTACAGCAGCTACAAGTGCTTGACCCCCGAACTCCAGCTACTTGAGCAGCCTGACTTTTGCTGTAGTTTAACTCTCCCAGGGCAGGTTTGCTAGAGGATTACCTGTACCGACAGAAGCTATGGCAAACAAGAACAGAATGTGGTCTTTCTTCCAGTGGCACAAGAAAGAGAGCATTTTTAAAACCTGACTGCAATGGGTTTCACTCTTTGGTGAACACTGTTGTAGGAGTCCTTGCAAAATCTGTTAGAGCCAAATCAGGTCTGCATCAAATTAATTGATTTGAGATGGTGAGGGTAGGTGATGAAAAACACAGAAATCAATTTTCAGTCAGGACCCTAAAAGCATCAAAAATACTTAATAAATTATTTCGTAGTCAGAGGATGTGCTACTTACGAAGAAAATTAACTCTATTCCAGCCAAAACCAGTACACCCCTGCCTTGACAAACCTTTTCTCCTAATCTGGTTTTCTTGTTTTTTCTTGTTTTAAGATTCTGTGTTTGGTTTTGAGGTTTTGTGTGTGGTTTAGAGATCACCCTGATTTAACAAACCTCATCTGTCAATCTTCACGCAGCCTTGAAAATGTCAGTTTAACAGAACATCTGAGAAGAAACAGAGCTATACATTGAAAACGGTCTTGGCAGGTTGATACAGGCACATACAGAGGGTTCTTTATGTCATGAGTAGCCTAAGGGAGCACGAGTCGGTATAACTTCTGTTTTAACGGGGCCTGGAGGAAGTGCAAATTGCAGTGACGTAGATTCCTCTGATGTTACCCGCTGAGTCTAGATACAGTTCCAGCCCTTGACTGTAGTGATGCCCGTTTCATGCAGAGCTGTGAGAGCTAATTGTCTGACACGCTACCCGAAGACAACACTGCGCAAACGTCTGTGGGGCTGTAACGCTGCCCTGACACACACTGTCACAGGTAGACAGCTACCGACCTCAGCAGCTGTAATGAAGGATCCTATCTGAGGCATGAATGTTTGAAACAGAGGTGTGGCAAATCTTGGGTCAGTGGTTTATATAACTTAGAATCCTGGGAGACAATTTCATAGGGAGCTTCATTTTTCCGAGAGTTGCTTCTACCAGAAGAGGGGGATGTCTCCCATTCCCTTGTTTTCCATAGGTCCGCTTCTCTCTAACTCGCTGCTGTCCTCCCAGTCCTATCTCCTGCTTTGCTTCAACTCCAGTGCTTGTTGGATCCTTCCCTGAAGGCACTAGCATGCAAGAAAAAAATCCATCTTTTTTTTTCTGTCATAAAACAGCTCATAGAAGGGTTCAATGTGTACCAATACCTGCTGGGCATGGGAGGGTGTGGGGAGAGGGATGAATAAGAAGGAACTTCCAGTTGTGGTGACAGAGTTACTACATTGGCTCACCATGTTGCATGGAATGACGTTCCTAATGTCATCCACTTCTCGCAGTATATATTACTCAAGCTGTAAGTGGTGGTTTATAGCTTGCTTTTTCTAGGAAAGTTTCTCTCCAGCTTCTGGCTGAGAACAACAGCTAGTGATGAAAACCACTTCAGGCAACAAAATGCAAACACAAGCCAGAACCCACAGAACTGTTGACCGTAGAGGAGTGAAACACCGAAGCTCTATGCTACCAGGATAGGTTAAATTCGTCAGTTTAGTTACAGTTACAGGTTTAGTTTAGTTTAGAAAACACTTCTAACATCCAGGATGGCTCAGTAGAGGTTGATCACCAAATAACGCCCACGTTGTTACTTGGATGTGAGCTACTTGTTAGAACCTGGATTGGTTATCTCTGCTTTTCACTGCAGGGGTTTCTCTGAACATGTTACAGACCTCTCCTTTGAAATGTTAGCCCAAAATTCAAGAAAAGGCTTAGAATTTAAACTGCATTTCACTTTAGAATAGAATAGAACCATAGAATCATAGAATAGAAACCATTTAGGTACCTTACTGAAGGTTATGGATTCTGCTTTTAAACCAATACTTAACTTTTACACACTTTAAAACTTGTAACCCATCCAGGGACCTTGAGCTCAGCTTTTGGGATAGGTATTTTGCCCTGCTACTCTTAAAAGACAGATGTATTTTTAATTTTTTTTTAAAGTGATAAGCTCTAGAAACAATGCTTCAATTTAATAGATAGAGTTGAAAATAATGTCATATTTTGGATTGCAAACATCTGCCAACAGAGAATTGCTCTCTACAGGATATTATATTTTTAACCGTCAACATCAAACTCAGTGTCAAAACCAAGCAAACTGTGACACTAACTAGTCTCTAAGTGTGAACTGGAATCCAACCTAGGATATTCTAAGATGAGGCTTCAGACTCACATCATTGCTCTATCCATTCATTTATTATTTAGAAAAAACGGTCTGTAATGTTTTATTTCAGTAAACTGAACTGATAGCTTTCAGCACTTCTGGAACAAATCCATGCGGGGCTCAGTTCCCAGTCAGGCACAAAAGGTTTGTTTGATTAACAGTTCCAAAGTTCTTGGTCCACCTCCTGTATTATTTAAGAAACATTCTTAAGCTAATGATGTTTGGAGAATCTTTTAAGCAGACTGCTCCTGCAGGTTGATGGACATGTTCACTTTCTTCTTACATTGTCACGCCTTGAGGAATCTGGCAGCAGAACCATAGTAAGAAAAGACGAAGAACAGCTTGTAAACTAGGGAGGAGTGCTTTCATTAGGGAAACCAGCGTGCGTCTTTCACTCTTCTCTACACGTTTTGAGCTGCTTTTATCCCCATCTTTATCTATTCACGCAGGCAACAGTCAAGCCAGATAAAGCATATGGGAGGATCTTGGTTACTTTACTTACACTTTACTGCAAAAGGAGAAGTTTCTAAATTTCGAGGTAACTATTTCAAAAACGGAAGATGAAATAAAATTCTGCTTTTTTGAGCACTGAAACAATGACACCTCTGCCTACTTCTTAATACTCTTCTTGATAATACAACACATTTCATTGGCTTATTTGGCTACCTTTGCACACTGTGGCACTTGTTTTAGAAAATTTCAGTTCAAAGTTTGGCATCATGTGTGCATGGTTTACATTATTGTTCTGCAGATGCATTACTTTACCTACATAAAAGCACTTCTGCCACTTTTTTCATGATTCATTCAGTTTTATGAGATCTTTTTGTAGTTCCTAACCCTCAGTGTGGCTTTTGGTTACCAGAAAGAGATTAGAAGCATCTGCAGATGTAAATATTTCATTTTCAGTATGCTTCTCTCCATTGTCGAGTTTGTTTAGTTCAACAAAACTAGCTTCAGCACTGTTTCCTATGGAACACCTTGTGTGTCTTTTGGCTTGCCCCCATTCATAGTTTAAATATTTTTCTATGACCTTCCATGTCTCCATTTGGAGTGAGCGTAATTCTTCTTTCTGGTGCAGGTTCTTCAAATCCCAGAAAGTTCCCCAGTTCATAGTAAATTTAAGTCTTTCTTCTCTACACCACCATCTCATCGCTGCATTGAGACTCTGGATCTCTGCTTGCCTTTGAGGCGTCATGTTTGACAGCATTGTGGAGGATGCTAGCGTGGAGGTAGTGGTGGCTTGAATATAGTTCCCAGAATTGCCCTCGTCTACTTTTCTGCTATTGGTGCCAGCACAGAGGTCAGACACTGGCTCCTACACTGTGTAACTCTACAAGTTATCTTATGAGGTATAAGATTCCACGTTTGCCATCCAAGAGCAAGGTACCTTAATGATTCTGTGATTCTGTGAAGTTACTGCGGCGGTCCTCTCATATGCCACAAGTACAGCTATATCTATGCACCTACCAACTCAATCTCCATTCTTACTACCTGCTGCTTCCTACCCCTGGAAATCCACAGCAGCAACACCCTAGGTGCAAGAGGCACTCTGACATCAGCATGTCTCCTAGGTCCTACATCGCTCTTTTTCAGCTGAATGCCCTCATTCTCTGAGACTTAATGGGCTGCTGTTTGCAAGTTTCACCAGGTAATAGCTATGGGACAAATTTTACAACAGCACAACTTTTTCTTCAGCTGTGCAGATAACGTTTCAATTATCAGTTGGCTGTGATGCGCTGCTAATACTGGATAAGTGATATCTTGCAAGATCAAGTCATCTTTCTCTCTCTCTGGCAGATTGCATAGATTTCAGAAAAGAGTTTTGTCTGTCTCTATTTTAGGAAGTGTACAGCTTGCTACCCCAAAATAGTATTTGCTCATATGCATATATTTACCTGTCTTCCTAGTGTTTTCCGTCTCTATGCAGGCTGCATGTGTTGTGCAGTAGCTATGGTACTTAATGTAGGTAAAGCTGATGTCTGGGGGATTAACTAATTCACATAATTGCCTTCATAGATTAAAAAAAAAACACCACCACCTTCATAGGTTAAAACAATTTCATCTCTAAGCAGCAAGAATTACAATTAGCTCTATTGGTGGAGAGCTCGTTTTATGAACTTTTGTAGCATTCAGTGTATTATTAGTTTTTGTGTTATATTCTTGACCAATCCTGATGAATAATAAAAGAACTTTGAAGATTTCCGAACTGAGAAAATAAGTCCAAAATATATAAAAAAATATATTTTCTTTTCAGTGTATCAATTTTAAATTGCTTATGCAAAGATTTTGTATTATTTACGACTTTGTGTGTTAGGTACTGGGTACAGCCATGACAAAGAGATGGTCACTTAGTGTACAATTTGAAGTCAAGGGTTGATAGAATCTGACCTGATGATTCATTTGCATGGTATAGCCATAGCCCCTCTTATAGCTGATGGAGAGAAATAAGCATGCACAGGATGTAATTAATCCTCCTGCTCCCATCCAAACATGGAATTGCATCACATAAATATAAAGCATAGATAGAAAGCACATGCTAAAATAATGCTATCATCAGGATCATGTGTTACTTTGCACATGCTGATTAAATGTGGGAGGTACTTCATTCATATACATTCATGTACATTCATGTACATGGTTTTCATTTGGATTTTTGTATGATTTTTGGTAAGTTAATTTCCACAGGTTATAATTAGATTTTACTACAAATGATACAGCGGGATTAAATATACCATGGAGTCTTGTCCTACAGATAAAAATTTAAGCTCCCAGTGAGTTCTGTAATATTGACTTCGGGTGTGTTGTAATGTAAGTTAAAAGTAATTTCCATAGTTAGCAGGTTGGAATGTAAAATATGTGTTTCTCATCCTAGGATAGTTACAGTAAGATAACTAACTTTGTCCTTGTGTCTCACACCTCCCCTAGTGCTAAAAAAACCCCAAAACACACCACAAAACTTCATGGACTGTTGAGTTCAGATCTCTGTGCTCACACATAGAGGAGCGTCCAAAATGAACTGTCAACATAGCTTTGTAATCCTGAGCCACACTGTTTATGAAGACTGGGAAGAACCAAAGTGATCACTGGAAGTGTTCAAAAAATGTGTAGACGTGGCACTTCGGGATATGGTTTAGTGGGCATGGTGATGTTGGGTTGATGGTTGGACTTGATGATCTTAAAGGTCTTTACCAACCTTAATGATCCTGTGATTCTGTGACGTAAAAGCCCATTAGTAACCAAGAGCAAGGTTATGCTACCTACAGTGGACAAGGACATATAATGTAAAGACCTGTGACTTAGTTCCGGATTGTCTAGTGTCTCCACATGGCAGTGCAGGACCAAGTAGGGATAAAAGATTTCTGCAAAGACCCCCATTAATATACTTCTTACAGTTTTAAAACTGGATTGATTTCTGGTCCAGTCCATGTTATCAATACACAGTGATACTGATATGCCCTGTCACCATTCACTCTTAAGAGTAGCTATGACTGATAAAGCTGATTGCTGCCAATAAGGTTTTAGAATAATTTCTAAGTAAATTTCCATCTCTTGGAAGTTTGAGGTTCTTCACTTTGTAGCAGGACAAAGTAATCTTCAAATTCCTTAGTAGCAAGAAAATCTCCCAATATAAAAGTATCTCCTGTTGTGCTGGGTGGGTTTTCCATACATGCACAGTATGCTTTCGTATGGAAAAACTTCAATTAAAGATTAAGGGAATGAAAATACAGAAAAGAACAAAAGTTAAATGCTCAGACACAGGGTACACCTGAAATTAAAACAAAATGGCAATAGAAATGGTCCTTAAAAAAACTAATCGAACAATTATACTTGCTGGAAGTCTTAATTGACTCTGTACATCTTTTAAAATTGTGAACCTTGTCTCTTATGCTGTCTTCCTCTATTTGGTAAGTAGGTTAGCAATTAAAACACATGTATTTAAATTTTTATAGTAGGTGGATGAGGAAAACTGTTATGCGTGGCATTTACTCTATTCAATTTTTTAAAGGCATGTTTTACAAAACAGATTATTTTGATTTCTCTTTGAAAAAGGAAAAAAAAGCAACAAAACTACCATCCTGAGCTGGAACAAATCTTAATTAATACCGTGTGGCCAAAATCAGGCTTTGCTAATCCAAAGAAAGGCTTCTTTAATGAAGATTTAAAATAGAAGAAAGAAAATCTAGTCTTTCCTTATTAGTATGCCACCTGAAAAAATGTTTAAGCCCTTTATACAAGGTTAAACTTTTAAGAATCTGGACTCCTTCAGGCGTATAAATACTTCATATGAAAATACATTATAGAGGGAAATGTGTGTAATCTAGCGGAAGAAGTGTCAAAATACAAATCTAGTAATTCCCGTTCTGTCACTACCAGTTGTCAGTACAAGACAGTTCACCATCTAAGATATGGATATTATCAAATTTTGTGCTCTGGATTATTTTTTTTTTTCCTTAGTCAAAACCTTAAAATATAATTAAACAAAACTACAGCCTTGATGTTGATTTTTGCTCTGTGGCCACAGCACATCCATCTTCCTACCTCAGCCTCTGAGATCCAAAGAAAGTACAGCAAAGAACTTTTCTTCTCTGAGGGAAGAAACTGTGTCAATTTCTATGTTTTGGGAATGTTCATCCTCATTAGAAATACCTTTAATAGGAATAGAAATACACTATCAAACTGTGGCTACATCGTATACTCTGCTAAGCAGCCAGTGGATCCATATGTAGAAAAAGACCCATTCAATACCTATTTCAGAAAAGACTGATGCACTTGCAAGAAACTAATTCAGGCCTTGAGGACCAGTAGACCAATGGGGTGGCGTGGACAGAAGCGCATGAACATACGTACTATAGTACATGTTCAAGAAGCCCTACACTTTCTACGTGGCTGGGATTACAGATAATGCATGTGTGTACTGTAGACTACACAGAAATTTTGTCAGATCTCATTGGAAAAAAATTGCAACTCCTGTGGACAAATATTTTTGGAAGTGAAAAAAGACATGTATTGGAAAATCTTAAGTTGAAACTAGCCGTACCAATAACTCTTTTTCTACAGTTGGTTCGGTCGTGTACAGGAAGATCATCAGGGATTGGATTCAGACCGTAGATGAAGACACGTACAGTTAGGTGTCTATATGTAGGTGCCTACGTACGAGTTAGACATTTAAGTTCCCATTGCAGTCAAACGGAGTTAAGTCACTAGATCCTTAGAGCCCCTTGATTACATCTTCTCTGACTCTAATGGGAGCATAGACAAATATTTCACGTGTAGACACTTACATGAAAATGCCTTATTTGAGATGGTTTTATCTTTAAACAGTATCACACACTGTACTGAGTGTGTGATAGAGACTTAGATTCCTCATGCCAAATTCACAGAAAATATGCATTCCTGCGGATTGGTGATCAACACTTCTAAGTATCAGGCTATTTTGCTAATGTTCAGGAATGCAGGTCTCAATGAATTCGATGAATTCCACATCTAATTTTGTAAAGGGCTCCTGTGCATATGCAAATGAGTATCTATGGACAAATAGATGAAAGTGATATCTCTTGAATATTTAATAGCTGTGTCTAAACTGGCCAGCGTGCGGTCTTGAACACTGACGTGTTGTACAAACTGCTTAATTATTAATACTCTCTCTGCACGTGGTTGCAAGCCTGGTGGGATGCACAGACCCAATCTCATGAAGTCACTGTAGCTGAAGCAGCCTGTTCTGGAGGGAAGGAGTGTTCAGCTATGTGAATGCCGTGACCATTTCTGAAAAGCCGATGACCCTTTTTAGTTACTCACATAGATGTAGCTAATAAATATTTGACCTCACTTTTTCTCTCCCTTTTCACCCAAGAACTTTCAGACTAGGCGCAGCATTCCTACAAGGTCTGAACTTCTGTGGTGTCAGAGAAAGCAAGCAATCAGCTAGAGACCACCTATGTTCTACGTGTTACATTTTCAAGGAACAATGCTACATACCTTAAGCCATTAAAGCTACAGTATATGTTGGTTCTGAGATCACCACTATCCCCAGACGAGTGCACTATTGTGGAGCTCACCTGCATGTCAGAAGTCTGCCTGTTTCCCAGCTTCACCATACTGATAAGCCTGAAGAAGTAGAAAAAAAAAAATTAAGGAGCCTGCTGCTTTTGTCTTTGCTTTATAATACAGTTAATTTCGAGAACATTTTTGACAGTTTTTGATCAGAATTATAAACCCTTAATGGTATGAAGTTAATCAGTATGAATATACTTCTGTACTCTCTATAACGTCTGTAATTCTGTACTCTCTATAACGTCAGTCTCTCTCAGAGGGGAAAAGTACAGAGTTAACAACTTCAGGGCACTCTTCATTTTTACACAAGTGTGAACACATACAGAACACACTCATGGAAATTGTTCAGCCTTTGTATGTAAAACTTACTAAATATAGACATACTGGAGTTATTTATAAGCCAAGCTGATGGGGAAAATGTATTTAGAAAGATTTCTATTAAATATAAGTTAAATACTTTAGTATCAATGCTTGATAGTTCATTATTGTTTTAAAAATTGGCATTTTCAGACCCTTAGTCAAAAAGCAGAGGAGAATGTAGATAATCTGTGCGGTTGAAAAGGTTAAGGAGAGAAATGCTTGCAAATCTTTTCCTATGTTGATCCTTTATTTCTGCTCTAAAATAGCACAAGTGAATAAATAAACAAACACAAAGCCACTAAAAATTAAATTTCTGAGGAACAGACTTCCAGGCTATATTATTAAGACCAAGAGATTAGCAACTATTATAGCTGGTAGCAAAAAGATGTTTCAGGGGTATGAAAGCCTCATTCTTTCTGGTGTAAACAGACCACCAAGAGCTAGGAGAGAGTTATGCCTTTGTACACTTACTCCGTAATAATTAATATTAATTACAATATTTTTCTGAGCTTTTCATTGGATTTGAACTTGATGGACCAAATCTGAGTTCAGAATGCTAGTGTTACACACTATCAACTCTAAAGGTACACCTTTTAATTTGGTTATCACCGTGTATTAAGATAGACAGTCATCCTCAGCATTGTAAGACATATCAATTTGAAAAGGATTCCTTTTTTCGAAGACTATGTTTCATGAATAATGTGTTTTATTCCAATCTTCTTGTCCAAGCAGTCCCTGAGCCTTCTCCCAGTGACTGGGAAGGACCGTAGAGTGTTATGAAAATGATCAGGCATGCCAGTATCCATCTTTGCATATTCGGAAGATTCATGCATTTGGGAAGATTCAGGTTAACTGTGTGTGCTCAGACTGCCTACCCACATCCCTGCCTAGGCCAAAAGTTTCCATGAATGATAAGAAGCAGAGCTGGTCTCTCAACCTGCTCCCTGTTGCCCTCTTTTCTGGATGTTTCTCAGGGTGCGGCTGGCAGATGGCTCTGACTGCACCAGCTTTCTCCTGATCGCTCGCTCTCCCGAAAGCTTTTCTGTCCTTTTACCTGACCGTGTGATGTGATAGAGATGTCTTTCACCCTCTGCAAAACAGTGGCAGCTATTGTCCTGGCACCAGGACAATATACTGGAGTCTGGCTGTGGAGGATCCCAAAGATCCAAGAAGGTGGCCAAGAAAGGCCACCTGGATCATGCCACAGGCCACTTGATCTAGTTTCAGTCCTTTCATGGACCTCAGGCTGTAGGTTAAGGAAGGTCCCTGCATTACTGGCGTCTTTTTGTCTTACCAACACTTTAGGGCCTACTAGTTCTCTATGTATCAGAGCTCTCTACTTAACACTGCAGCATTTATTTGCTCACCTACTCATTTACTCACAAAACAGGACTGTTCATATTGTAAGACAGTCAGATATTTTTGGCTCTGGCCAGTGAGTATTCTTCCAAATGATTTCTGGTAGAGTTTGGTCATTAGAAGGGGCCAGAGATCACTTTCAACAGTCACCTAGGACGCAGCCACTTTGTTCTGCAGTCCAAAGAGTTCACTAGCCCCGACATGAACCATACCGTGCCTATTGCTCTGAATAACCAAAGAACAGTCCCAAAGATGTTTAATTTTCTATTACAGGTGTAGCCATTGGGCATTACTGATCAAACAGAACAGAATAGGTAAAATTGTCTACCAGCTTGAAGCTAAATTTTCAAAACCATGACTTTTTTTTAATACGTATTGTCACTCCCTCATGCTTCTTCTCATGGTTTTCATCTTCTGTCACACAGTTTTTCAGTGCTTCATTATTCTACGTATATAATCAGCATGCACACAAGTTCCAGGCTGTAGTATCCACATATAACAGTTCATGCTTTGTTATATTTTAGTGACATATTTGGGCATTTTCCAGTTTGTGTGTCCTTTGCTATTGAATGCCACATATATCTTTTCTTTCCAGTATCCTGTAATTCTTATGATGACCTTCACAAGTTCTTTGATGCATTACAGACATCCACCTTGTTAGTCTAATATGCAGCTCCTTCTCAGTTACTGAACTAAGCTAATTATTTCAGTTGTACAGCTATGGCAATTAAACTTGTCATCTGTTAAGCTTCCATGGTACTTAGTTCTCCTATGTGCCTTTCCTGTCTCCATCTCTGTTGCCATCATCCACTTAAAAAAATTGGAGTAATTTTTATTCTGCTTTTATGCTGTGCCTTGCTGACTGGAGCTCTCTTTCTGTTTGAGTTGTATACCATACTGTAAAAAAACCCCACAAAAAGCTGAGAGTGATTTTTTATAATCACAACATTTCAAATAAAACAGAATTTACCAGTATTCAGGTCTTAATCGTTCTCTCTGCATTAACGTTGTCCACTGTCATTTATACTTCCCTAAAAATTTCAGTGCTAATACTATTATCCAGTTCTTCTGGACCATGGACCAAGGAGCTGCACATCTCAATTATGCAAAGAATTATGTGTTTCAATTTTCTTGTATCAGCAGCTATGCAGTTGACTTGTTTTACAGCACTGAGGTGTAAGACAGAGAAGCAAATGACAAGGGAACAATGTACAAGAGACTCATATTCAGTTTAGTCCTCAAGCGTGAGATTTTCCTACAGACATCACTGGAGAGAAATCGTTGTGTAATGAATGTCCTGAAACAAACTTTCTGTGTCTCTGTATCCACTCACATATAATGTTATTACATAATCTTGTTAATAAGTACATGAAACTTTCTTTTAAAATATTTACAAATACTTCTGCTGTGGGACTTTTCTGGAAACCCATAGCTTCCATGACTAGAGAGGTTTTTTGTTTCGAAGTGAATGCAGTCATGGTAATTTAGTAATTTCTCTGCCAACACTGTTGTTTAACTTCTTGCCATATTTCTTACCATTCTGTGGTTTTGTAAATCAAGTTTTACAGAAAAGCTATGTTTTACTAGAGTAAAGAAAGCAAATGCTGGTTATCTCTCAGACTCTATTTCATGATCATTCTAGCTGTTCCTGGCTGCATTTGTCTCAGTGGACAGATCTGTGATGTCAAGTCATAGGTGTGGGAAAATCTTGCAATAATCAAGACAGGACCTGCTAATAAATGGTTGAGAACCATAAAACATTATATGTGGCGACGATAAGGGGAAAATAACACCCAGAGCACAAGCCCAATGAACAAGGTGGTTTTGATGATATAGGGGAAGATACAAAAGCAGGAGTGGTAGGATAATATTTCAATTGTTTGAGCAAATTCAGGAACTCAGTGTCAAAGGAGAAAAAGAGGGGGTCATAGCCAAAATCCTTTGAACACCAAACACAGAAGAAAGAAGAACTAGAGGATATGCTGCCAGAAGAGATCTATGCTGAGGGAACTAGAGCAAACATCACAGTACAAGCAATAACATCAAAAGAAGCAGGACGAAGAGTATGTATTGTCAAAATAAGTCAGATAAAATTTTTTAATATTATTCACTTAAAATTTTCCGTATCTGTATATGAAGGATTAAGAAATGGCTTCCTGAGGCTTCATGGGGAGAAGAGAATATAAAAGCCTGTGTAAGGCAGCGCAGAATCCGAGTAAACTCGCGCCCCAGGCTCTGAAATAAAACACTGGCAAAGTAAACGCATTCGATAGCAAATACAGGTGCGTGGCTCTGTGCAAACTGCACTTTGCACTAGGCAGTAAATTAGTTCCCAAGCAGCACCAGACCAGAGCTAATGCAAAACAAACACAGCAGCATCTTTTTTTTTTTTTTTTTTGTTAAACTCTGAGCAAAGCACTAAAAATTCAGAGCAACACTGAGTGATAAACATCTCTCCCTCTATAAATGACTGGCCCGTTGCTCATGGCAACAGCTGTGATCCTAAAGTTAGCTGAGCTCTTACCCTGGCAAATTCCGTGTCCTCACGTAACTTCCAGGATTTAGCTCATCAGTTTTGCCAACTCCGGCAGCCATACGACTGCATTTAAGCACCAACTTTTCCTTTTGCTTTGCATGATATTTAATCAAGGAAAAATACCGTTACAGCTAACGCCTGCTTTCTAGTATCCCAAATATGTGAACGGATTCAGTGCTTGGCCTTGCCGTTGCGTGATGCCATTTTATCCCAAATGGATGCTTTTTTTGTTTTAAATAACTTTCGACAATAGTGTAGGACACACATCTAAATCCAGACGGATGGCAGCGACTAATCCAAACTATGGGACACCACTAAAAGGGACGTAGGACGAAACTCTGTGTTGCTTAGGGTTTCAAACTGTGGTAAGCAAGTGTTTGCTGGGATGATGTGGTGTGAAAGGCAAACATTGCATTAGTTTATGGTTGCAGTTTTGCAAATAGATCCACACTGTATCCAATCTCTGGGGTAAATGATAAAAGTAATCCCGGGTCCTGATTTGTGAGTCTTCCTTTTCGTTTCAAAGACCCTTTTATCAAAGTCAATGAGGAGAACAAAAGTGTTTACACAAGAACTTTTTACGGAGAATTCAGAATCATTTTTGGAAATGGGTTGGTTTGGACTTTGGTTTTGAATTCCAGTAATTTAGAAAATCGTCTGTTATAAAATAGGATGTCTAAACTGTTGTATTAAACAATGTTTAATATTTCCTTTAAAAATGTAATTTAAAATTTCATATTGATTTTTTAATGAAAAAATGCATTTCAAACAATAATTTTTTCCTAATAATTACAAAATTGTGGAAAAAATTGGTTTTCAGTCATGTGTTGGTGACAAAAAAGACAGATGGGGAAAGTGTCTATGTTTCAGTTCATAACCTTTACATAATTGCACTTGGACTTCCATAAATTAAAGAGATAAAATACAAATTATTACTTTTCTTCTTTTATGGCATTTTAAAGGCATTTAGATAATCATAATTATCTAAAGTCAACACTGACTGTCCCACAATTAAAATTATTACAGTCACAACCTGAAGCTCCAAAGAGAATCAAGAACTGGTATCATAATACACTGTAAGAGCACAGTACATAGGGGTATCTACTAAGAGCTGTGTATCACCGAAACTGATTTCAGGAAAAAAATAAATTAATGAGCTTGATAACTCTAGGTTGGACCCATCTATTCAATTCTGTGCCGTTTTATGTCATAGTCATTGCAGCGGTGTCTGGGACTCACTTTTGTAGTGTTATTTAGGCATCCACTGCCAGTTGCTTTCTCTGAGTGTTAGACATCTAGTTGAGGGCTGGGAGGAAGGTCAAAAAAATAAGAACATACTTTTTTTCACTGATTTGCTGTTAACAAGGGATGATGGGTTTTTATGCTGGTTTTACAAAGGCTGAGATATCAGGATCAAGAGCTGAAAGAGTTGATGAGTCAGGTCACGGATGCTACCAAAAAGATCTTTGAACTTCACAAACCTTACACCTCTTTTCTCTGAAACACCTTGTGGTTGTTACTACATGTGCAGCACACTTCCCTGCCAGGTAAATAGCAGTCTGCTCCCTGTAATGCTTTACAGGCATTATTTGCTGTCATAAAATATAAATAAAAGCATAAAATATTGAGGAAGATAGAATTTTATAGTACATTAAAAATAAATAAAAAAAATAACAAGCGTGACAGGTTAACATTTTACAAGCATCAAAGGAGTAGGTGAATTACGGCATTATCAGCAGCAGAACAAGCTGTCTCACGATTAGCCCTGGAGTACTTTATTTTTCCAGACCATTTCTAATTACAGTCTTGAAATGAGATCCTGTTAGCAAACCCCTAAATTACAGGCAGCAAAATGGGGATTCAATCCAAAGATTTCTGGTGTAGTACATGACCGTGAGCCCAACACACTGTGTTCTGCATGCAAAGCATTTGAGTTGTACATGTACAGAATGATTATATGGAAAACTGGGGGGCGAGGGGTAAACAAAAAGAAAAAGAGAAAGTAACAGCTCCCCATGCAGGTGGCATTCGCGGGTACACTTGCCAATGGAGGAGTTACTACCTTGTGCCTACGGCCAAGAAAACTCAAAGGTATTTTGCAGATAAAAGGGTCAATTTCCACATCAGCATGCTTAAGGACTTAGGTGCTCAAGATCCAGACCTAGAAATACCACAGTCTAAAGCAGGAAAGGGAAGGGGAAAGGGGAAAGGGAAGGGAAAGGGAAAGGGGAAGGGAAAGGGAAACGGGAAGGGAAAGGGGAAAGGGAAGGGAAAGGGGAAGGGAAAGGGAAAGGGGAAGGGAAAGGGAAAAAGAAAGGGAAAGGGAAAGGGAAAGGGAAGGGGAAGGGGGACTGACAAACAGGGGAAAAAAGCCAAAAACTTTCTTGCATCTATAAGTGCGCAATAAAAGCCACAAAGCCTTACACTGATAAAATATAAAGGAACAGTATACCATTGCAAGCAAAAGGTAGTATATCTTGGATGAATGTTTCTTTTTGCTGACGTACCACATAGGGTGTAAAGATGTATATGTATGTATATGAGAAAAAAAATCTGTCTTTAGATTATGTTAAAGTAAACATTTCTACAGATTCATAATACCTGATATATATGACTGAACTGTATGCTTTTTAAGTTTACAATAAATATATAAAACTAATTATATGAGCAGTCTAATACATAAAATGAACTAAGAGATCAAAGTAGGATTCAAGTTAGAGTGTGGCCTAAGGTTTGCTTTCAGCATTTTTATTCTCCAAGAAGAGCTCTCCAGTAGAGCTAAAGGAATTGATCAGATACTTCCTGAAACTATATCCTTTGCAGAGAGTAAATGCATAACTAAACAAACAGAGGCTCCCATCCAGGGTAATTACTTTAGGAACCTAAGATAGATATGGACATGATTAAATATTAGTTTCTAAGCAGAAGACAAAGGAAGGAAACCAGTCATCTGAAATCAGCAGCACGTTGCCTGTGTGGTTAGTGAAGTAAGAAAGGTGCTTCTGTAGGTTTCCAGGAGGTTCTTTGCTTTATTTAATGACCTAGTGATCTTTACAGTCAATGAATTTACTAGTGCCTGTAAGAAGATGTAGTATGAGTAGTATGGGAAAGAAATGGTGACTTTCACTCCCAGGATAATTTTTTTTGAAAGTTAGTGATATTTTCCTACTGTAAAACATTAAAGGAGGACAAGAAATGTTGTACAAAAAAAAAAAAAAGGAGAAGGAAAATAAGTTACTGAAAAGCTAGAATATATCATATGGGGGAGATATAATAGGTAGGGAGCTCACAAAGGGCAAGTCAACGACTGTGTCTTTTGTCTTACACCATCTGAGAAACAAAATAAATAATAGACTCTGAGAGCAACCAGAAACATGAGACTATAAAGCAAGGGAAAAATTGAGAGGAAAGTTCCATGAAAATCTTGTTAACAAAGTGGTTATTTCAGTACTGGAACAGACATGGGAAATAGCTCTTGAGGCAATTTGATTGTGATATTCCAGACATCTGGCCTTGCTGGATCCAGATGGAAGATAGAGGAAGGTTTCTACTTTAAGAGGGAAAAATCTGCCCAATAATGGCAGATTCTGCTGTTCATCAGAATTGTTCTTATAATGATAATCTACATGCTCTGAAACTGCCAGAGACAGAAACGAATTGCAACAAAGAGAAGCTTTTGATGCTCATTTCATAGGCATAAATGATAAAATATATGAAGGGGTCAAATGTAAAAGGAGGAACCGGGTCCCAGAGAAAGCAGCTTTTATTACCCTGGTCAGTCTAACTGAACATTGCAAATATGAAATGCTGAAAGGACACACTTCAAGATGTGGCACTTTGGGACATGGTTTAGTGGGCATGGTGGTGTTGGGTTGATGGTTGGACTTGATGATCTTAAAGGTCTTTTCCAACCGTAATGATTCTGTGATTCTGTGACACCTAGTAAGGAAGAGGGTAACTGCTGGTAGCAGAGACACTGATCTATTAACACAATTTCAGTTACATCTAGATCTCACTCTGGTAGAAGATCCAGCACAAAAAAATGACAAAGTAGCAATATAACACCTTTTTTTCTCCCAGAAAGGGAGATAATCTCAGACAATATTGATTGAATAAAGAATGAAGACACAAATAAGGGAAGAGTTCTATTGAATTTACTACTAAGAATTGAAAGACCAAAAAATTTCAGTAGGGCAGGGAGATGGAAAATCTGTGGCAGATGTAGTAAAGCAGAAAGTAGAGCTGACAACTGTCTTTAGCAGAAGAAAGAGGATATAGTTCACATCAGAAGGCAGAGCATTGTACAGCAGTGTGCCAGTTTCCCAGAATAATAAAAATGAACCAAGGAATTTTAGCTTTAGGTAGCAGTGAATCCTTATTTCTGTTATAACAGAAAAAAACCAGCATGAACAGAATGCTGAAATTCTTAACTTAAAATGGTTATTATAATTTCAATAATAAGATATAGTCAATCTCATAATGGATATTTGTAAAGGCAAATGAAAATATACACAAGAGTAGTTGCATGGAATGCAACATAAGATGTTTGTGGTCAGTGGAGAAAAATAGTCCTTATAAAAATACAATCCCAAGACCTACGTGTTCCCACTAGGTGGCCAGCAAAACAAGGTCAAGGATGCGTCAGTAGCAAAAAGACAAATTACTGAAGAGATCTAGCCACGTGTCTTTATGGGAATAGAACAGTTGCCAAGAGAATATAAAATCGAACTTGTGACATCAGCAATTCCAACAGCAGTCTCTGACCTCTGTATTTTCTTGCCAGAGAAGGTAAGAAAAGTAAAAGAGAATGGAAAATATGAGAGGCATTTGACAGATAAAAGTACTTAAGAACTCATATGCAATGAAAGTCCCAAAGCTCGGCAGAAAATTAGCATACGTATGTGGAGAAATAAAACAAGCTTCTTATATTAGCTTAATTACCATAAACCAAATATTCTCAAAGTTACATACTTTGAAAGTCCTCTTGGCCTTTCTGCTTCCTGTCTTTTTCATAGAAGAATGTAAGCATTAACTGTATTCATCCTTATATTTGGAAGGTACTGTGTCAGCTGGCTCCCAGTCAGCATCACTCTAGCAACAGAAAATTTCTGAAAAAGAAATCTCAGATGGTGCCAGGGTTGCTTGGCATCCTTTACCATACAGAAGATGTGTTGGTTTATGACAGAAATAAAACTGAGCATGATGAATTTTGAGATACATTCAACAAGCTGGCCTTCCTCTGAATGAGGCTACTACCTGTGAAAAGGAGCAGATAAAACGAGTGTGTTTAGGATTGAGAAATAGGAAATTCTGGTGAATCATCATGTTGCTGCAGTTCCAGGAGAATTCCAGCAAAGTCTGTGAATGCAGCAATGTTGCAATGGTCAGAAAGACCAGATTTTGGAAAGCAAGTAACAAAGCCATTTAACATAATTAAAGAAGTATTGATACATCCACCTCTTTGGCACAATATTCTGCCAAATAGTTGCCATCACGAAAACATGGTGGGATGACTCACACAACTGGAGTGCTGCAATGGACGGCTATAAATTCTTCATAAGGGGTAGGCAAGGAAGGCAAGGTGGTGGGGTAGCACAGGATGTTAGGGAGTGTTTTGACTGTCTAGAGCTTAATGATGGTGATGATAATGTTGAGTGTTTATGGGTAAGAATCGGGATGAAGGCCAACAAGGCAGGTGTCATTCTAGGAGTATGTTATAGACCATCCAACCAGGATGAAGAGGCGGACGAAATATTCTATGAGCAGCTGGGAGAAGTCTCACAATCGCTAGCCCTTTTTCTCATGAGGGAATTTAGCTTACCAGATGTCTGCTGGAAATACAATACAGCAGAGAGGAAACAGTCCAGGAGATTCCTGGCGTGTGTGGAAGAGAACTTCTGAAACAGCTGGTGAGTGAGCCAGCTAGGGAGGCCACCCTGCTGGACCTGTTGTTCGTGAACAGAGAAGGACTTGTGGGTAATGTGATGGTTGGAGGCCATTTTGGGCATAGCGATCACGAAATTAGAGTTTTTGATTCTTGGAGCAGTAAGAACTGCTCCCTTGGACTTCCGGAGGGCAGGCTTTGGCCTTTTTAGGAGCTTGGTTGACAGAGTCCCTTGGGAGGCAGTCCTGAAGGGCAAAGGAGTTCAGGAAGGCTGGACACTCTTCAGGAAGGAAATCTTTCCAAAAAAACCCAGACTTTTGAGGAAGATGCCCATGTAAATATATATTAATATTGACCTGACAATAATCATACTCTGTCAATCAATATAAATCACGTTTATTAATTTTTATTCATTATTTAGTCAATATAAATAAAATTTATTCATTGCTTCCAAAGAAGAAAGAGTCAAGGGGATGAAATCCCAACAGAACCATTGCCACAGTAGTAAACGCAAGTTGACTTTCAGATAGCTGACATCAGGATTATGGAATGAAAGTATTTTTAATCCTCTGAGACTTCAAAATAGCTGCTCTCCAAAATCCTGAAGAGAGGCAAGAGAACAAACAAGGGCATAGCATGAGTACAGCAGTTTGTAGGGTTTGACTGGGGCGGTTCAAACCTCAGTAACAGCTGTGAAGAATACAGCATGGGAGGGGAAATAAGCAAACAAGAATATCCAAACAACCCCCGGACAGGAAACAGTTGCTAATATCATTAATCTCTACAAAGCTACCTGACAGACCTTGGCAGTAGACAGCAACAGCTTTTTTTTTTTTTTTTTGGAAGGACACATATACAATATTGTAGCTGATTATTTCTCCATATATACCAACTTGTCTATACTTTTATGGATGTCAGCTGCACATGTCATCCAAAAACTTGGTATTTGCTGAAAATGTTGATTTGGTTTTTTAACACTCGTATCAGAAGTCATCTCAACTCCTCAGCAAAGAGGAGGTGCAGTGGCACAAACTTTAAAAGAAACGGTAAAAATCATGAGAAGATGTGTGAACAATTGTGAAGTATTGATCACTTGCATCTGGATTCTCTCCAGTGGAACTGTTGATAGGAAGTATATTAAGAATGACTCTACCTGAAGCACTCATTAATTTTAAATCTCAGAAGCCCAATCAGAAGGAACTGCTAGAGCAAAATCCTAAGATTTAAACTTGGCAACCATAATGATCCAGTGTACAAAAAAGCAAAAACTATTCCTAAAACAAAAGTCTCATTGTTTTTGCTTAAAAATCTTAGAAGCCTCCTGGTGCTGTTTGTCAGAGCTCCTGCTTGTGATGACTGCAAAGGTATTTTTCCAAAGGAATAAAGTGCTACATTCATATTTCGCACTGCAGTAAAGAGAAAATAGGTGACTTCTAATGGTGACATGAGGTAAAGGCAAAGAGGGATGTCCTCCCCCAGTCCTTCTCCCAGGCCCAAAGAGCTGCATGTAAAAGCATCAGGAGAACTGATCCAAGTTCAAAATTCAATTCAGATTTAATTTTACGGGCTGGATACAGCTTTGAGTCATTTGAAAATGTTGCAAACTCTTGATTTAAAGAGACAGAAGACATTCTAATATGGTGGAAATAAATGTCCTCAATTTACTTGATGGGTGTGTCAGTTAATATTACTAGTGAGTTGTACCAGCCATTAATTCCTTTATAAATGAAACTGATTAGGCTTTTTCTTCTAATGATGAGACATAAAATAACTGTTAAAAAAAACCTGTCATCTTCTAAAGTAAACAGAACAGTATGCATTTGAATTTAGAACAGCATACAAAATGTCAATCATTGAAATTAGAGATAAGTTGCATTCAAAATTTTATGCATGAAAAGAAACAGTTCTGAAGCTGTGGATGATAGAAAATCTTCCCCTGCATAGTTACACAGTAAGAATTTTGTGATTTAAATATAGCGTTTCATCTTTGTCTCTATATTTTCTCTAAGTATCATATTCAGGCTCATTCTTGTGTATTCAAATGTTTGGTTCTGCACTGTTTTATTAATATCACTGTTCTGCTGCTTGGGAATTTCCTCACAAGAGCTGATACAAAATATACCTGCTTTCTGAATATGCTCATTTCTATTCTCTTTTATGTAAGAAATTTTATATCGTTTCCCTTAGCTTTTAGAGCGTGTAGGCGTAACTTTGCACTGCTCCAGGGAATTGAAGTGTATTTCCTTTGTAAATTTTGTAAGTGTTGGTTTTGTCTCTTTGGGAACAAGAAGAGGCTAGAGAGTTCTTCCAGAGAAGCAAGTTCTGTTATAAATGTTTGACATATAGAGAGATTGATTTGCTAAACCATTTTCTTGTTTGTTAAAATGGTGCAAAAAAGATCTCCTTATTTTTTTACTTGCATTCCACCAGCACCTGCAAATCCCAGTCCTGAAACAAGACCCAGCTATGCTTGGCAACGGGGAAGATCCTTTTTGCTCTCTTTTGGGGGACTGGTGTGGAGCATATTTAGTTATCACGCTCCGTGGCAGTTTTGACATTTGCCAAGGAGCGTGTTGCCAGCAAGTGCCCTCTCACGGCTCGTCTAATAGCCTGGCCCTAGCAGCTGTTATGCATGAAGCCACCACATTTAAGAAGAAGAAAATATAGCTATATACATCTACCCATCTTGGGTCACGTTCCCCGAAGGCCAAAGAACGGACTTTGCCTCCTGCTCTTCACGGTCCAGACAGACCTCGTGAGCCCGCAGTTCCCAGGCAACCATGTGTTTTAGCTGAGCGTAGAGCCAGCTTTATGCTCCACGGGGTTCTAATTGCAGCTCCCTGCCTCAAATACAAATAATCTTGCTGAGACTGGTGCTTCAGACCATAAAGAAGGGTAAATTGAGCTAACATGGCACAGGCCAGAGGTGAGCGGCTCGTACTCTCACACTGAGGATAGCTGAGGTACGTCCGAGAAGACCTAAGCTTGGGTGGTGCGGCTGTCCCCCAGCACAGCAGAGGTCACCTGTACACAACTTGATGCTTCTCATGTCCTTTGGTCAAGTATTTGCTTTGCGCATAGTCACCGTTTCGTATTGACTCTTCATGATCTTCTGCTTTTGTGTATTTCGAAGCGCTCAGCCAAAGGTTACTCATTGCTTATCTTGATTTTTTTTTTTTAATACTTAATGAACGCTTTTGCTTATTTCTGTCTCCCTTTATAAAGCCAGGGTCTAAAGTGCTGCTGCCCCTGAAGCTTCAACAAGCTGTCCATCCTCCTGCTCTGAATGCGTCATCTCCCTGCCGGTGTCCATTCCGGCTACCCGCAGGATCAGCTCTTGCAGCTTTCCTCTCTGAAGTAAGGGTAGACTAAGTGAAACTTAGTAGTGGATAGCTACTGTTTAAAACCGCAAATGTGAGAATTCCTGAAGAAAAAAAATCTCTACCTGCCTAAAGCGCTCAGTTTTGCTATAATTCAATTTCTGTGTTTGGCTATTTGCATAAATATGTTCTTTATGCTTTCAACATTTGGTGTCTCATAGGTAGTGTTAGGCAGGAATGAGTGTGAGTTATTTACCTAATATGGAAGGGGAAGGATTTTTTTTTTTTCCCTTGACCTTGTTAATTTAAAAGATTTATAACCAGAAGACTAGATGCATAATTCCTCTGAACAATGTCCTGTAACTCTGGGAAAAGATAAAAAATTCTCACTTAAATTAATTACATTCTGTAGCTCAACATTTTTTCTGTTATTTTACCTGAAGCAGTCCAATTGAAATTTAATGGGAGCACTGTTTAATTAAAAGTGGAGAAATGGAACAATTGCAGAAATTGTTCCAGTCTCAAAAAATATATAATATATTTATTTTGTCACAACAAAGCCAGTGAGAAGGAGTTTCAAAAAACATCTTCCTCACATGGCTATTTCCTCTGCGCGACTAAACGGAGTAATTCACAATCAGAATTTATTCATATCTTTGAAACTGCATCTCATTTTTCACCTCAGGTGTCTGTATCAGAAACCGGTGCCAACGATAAGACATCAACAGCTGCACAATGTTATCACACATGAAACCTGATTTTCCGATACCTGCCCATTAAAAACAGGCTGCCAGCTATATTGGTTGGCAGATATAAATGGGGACACTGTAACAGATGAACTTTGGGGGACTCACAATTCCTTTTATAAATACATATGCATTTGCTATGTCTATACGGGGCAGTTTATGACAGTTCTTGCATTTTCAAAGTGCAGTTAAACCTTATCCTCATAAACCTGGCTTCTCCTGACAAGATCTGCAGCTTTGAACCTTTATTTTCTTTAGAACTTACTAGGTCTCTGCTGTTGGAGCATTGGAGCACATAATGGTTTTTAATGCAGTTATCCTCATCAAACCCTGTAAAGCAGTATAACACTGATAACCCCGCACTAGTCCATGCAGAATACCAATTCTGGGTTTAATTTGCTGGGTGAATCACACGGGGCAAAAGTTTTTGTGACGTTTGCATGAAAACTGACCTTATGCTGAGCTTATGATTCCTGCTCAACAGCCCTCATGGGACAGATTGCTGAGGGTCATCAAATCCT
This sequence comes from Phaethon aethereus, assembly GCF_964289735.1. Classification (NCBI taxonomy): domain Eukaryota; kingdom Metazoa; phylum Chordata; class Aves; order Phaethontiformes; family Phaethontidae; genus Phaethon; species Phaethon aethereus. The sequence goes on from NC_138578.1 coordinate 80,466,053, forward strand.
GAAAAGGGGGAAAAAAAAAAAAAAAAAAAAAAAAAAGAGATTGATGTAGCTGTGTTGTATAAAGAAGAAACTAATTAGAAAACAAAAGGCTATGACGAGATACTGAGAGGGGAGGTTAGCATAGAAGTGATGGAGGAAGAACTTTGACTTGGAAATAAGTAAGGCAATTGGGGAATAATTTGAATCCTATGAAACAATGAAATTAAGGGTGCTTATCTTTCTGGTGAGGAGAGGACCCAAGGGTTATCTGGTGGAAGGACAGCTCAATTTTCTTTTTCCAAGAGAAAATTCAAGGTTTACAAAAAAAGAAAGTCTTAATGGCATATGCTACAGAGATTTGTTGCCTCTCAAGTTTGCCATAGATGGCTGCTTTTGATGTCTTTAGAAGCCAGAGAATGTCTCCTCATCAGATGCTGAGATTTTGTACCTAAAATAATAGGTATGAAAATAACACCTGATACAGGAGAGATAGATATCTTTTTCACTCCTGCTCTCCAAAAGGGTGGGGAAGAAGCAATATCATGACTGCAACCATAACGTGACTGCTCCTGAAAGCTCAAACACATTCAGCCTGCACTGCAGAGCTACTCAGCTCCCTCAGTGTGACTCAGATTTTAAATTATAAGGGCTGCAATTTGCACTTGCAATGTTCAAGTGGGCATTTTAAAGTCAAACCAAGCTTGTAAAATGTCCAAATTTGTATATTTAGAGCTGTCTTGTATCATGTACTTTCTGCTATCTTCAATTACACTAATAAAATTTTCATGTAAGGAAAGAGGTTGGATATAATACCGGATAAATTCTTTGAGTTCTTTTTTCTTTTTAGATTATTTATTAGTGATAACAACTAATGTACTGCTTAAGGGTAATGAATCTTATTAAACGCACTTTCAATTATCTCCTAAATTAATACAAGAGTGCAGTTCCAGTGCTAAAGACCCACAGAATAAGACTGGCAGAAGAACTAATTTTTGCTTCTTATGAAAAACTCCTCATTGCCTCCAGCTAAATGATGTATATCCAATCAAGTCCTTGTCCCTAACAGAGATGTAACATATGTAAGCAGATTAAAACATTATGTACTACTTACGGAAGACATCTATAGATTTCATTCGGAGAGTATGCCCACTTTTTGCAAAGACTATGTAACTCATTCATTGTTTGTGGCTATTTCTCAGCACGTATAGCAGATATTCTCGGCAGACTCAATAATATATAGCTCAGTGTCATCGTGCTACATCAGTATGAGTGAGGGGACTTTGTCCTCAGGGATTACATTACTTCCTTAAGATGCAAGTTTATTTTGGAAGTGAAGGTCAGGTTTCTAAAATGTAAGGAGTGTGCACGCATAGCTGCCTCAAGAAAATGTGACTTCATATATTCCCCAGCTTCTCCAGCCAGTTTAGCATGGTACCTGGCTAATTGTCAGCTCCCCCTAACTCAAATTCTCTGACTCTTGCTCTCATCAGCTTGGCTTTAGCTCTAGGGAAATATTAAATGTGACTATAATAAGAGAATACTTGATGGGAATGGTTATTTGCATTGCCTTTAGCCTGGATATCCTATTAATATTCTGTGTCTCGTGCCAAGTTTGAATTTAAATGCATCTCTATGGCTCCTGTGCACAGGAGATGAGCTGCCACAAAAAGTCAGTCTTATTTTGGCTCCTGAACATGAGAGAGAGAGAGAGATTTAAGGAAGGATTATTACCAAAGAACACTGGGGAAAAAGTCTGGATTAGAATGAGATTAGCTGTCAGTATTTATAGCCAGGAAATTCTTCCTTTACATAATTCTGGAGTGAATAATTTCCTTCATCTCCCGCTACATGCAGCTGAGATATTTGACCGCTGGAAGTAATGGCTGCTAAATGAAACCTTTAGCCAGCATCTCAGCAGCATGGAAGTTTCCCACTACTCCTCTGACCACGGTCAGGATACGCCTGCTGCACATGCATGCTGCTGGGTCTCCTCTGACTGCAGGGAATTTCCAGGTACTGCAAAGCAAAGGCCAACAAAATTGTTGAACACAAGCAAAACTAACAAAAGCTACATCGTCTGCAAAAAGATGGTAGAATTTTCATTTCTTCAGAGACCAGAACCGTCCAAAACTTTGGCACAGTATGACATCTTTATACCAACTTCAAAAATAAACTATTATCTTAGCCATAAAACGCATGTGTTACTGATAAAGGTTCAGTGAATCACTATTGGATTATCAACTCCTTGGAAAATGAATTGACTACATCTTTGGAAAGAAATGTGCTCTTTTTTTTTCTTTATCTGCTTTATAGACAGTTAAAGCTAAAAATCTAAATTTGACAGTTACTTCATTTTAAATTTCATGTTCTTGACCTTCTGTATAATTTCTATTCTTTTTTGACAATTTAAATTAATCTTTCTATTTAAGATTTCAGAACTCAGTTATTACCAACATTCCTTGGAAATAGATTTAGGTTTTGGAAAAACAATAAAGTCTTCTTTCTTTTCTTTAAGCATTCTTTAGTATTTTAACCTTCTTGTTTTCAGTTGATATGGCATATTCAACCCTGTCTGTCTTCTGAATATCACCATCAGCAGCAGCCAGCGTATTGTCCTGTTATTTTTTTCCCCATCATAATTAGCACATAGGGAAATATATATGCATCCTGAGCTGTACAGCAATACATGTTTAGAACACACTATTTAGAAATAAACAGGGAAAACAACTGGTAACCAGAGCTGTTACCAGCTGATGCCTTATCTGAAAACTTCTAGTTTCACTTGGTATAATATATTTTGCTGCAAGTTAACAAGTAAGTGAGCACTTACTGTAGCTATCCTGGTGCACTGCTTTCAGGGCTCTCATATCTCATCAGACACAGCTATCCACCTCCATTTTCATGGATTCCTGGTATTCTTGACTGCCTGCCATACAAGACTTTGCCACATGGCTAGTCACTGTTAAAGGCAGCTGCAGAAACACAGTGGCTAGAACTAGAGAAGACCATTAGAGCATCTAGAATGGCCTTTATATAACAGAGAACCAAGCTATGCCCAGCGATTCCACTGCAGGGCTCTCTTCAGAGCTCCCTCTCAGGTGAAAACACTTCTGCAGGACCTGAACGTATAAACAAGCAACCCAGCACTCACTCAGTTATTTGTGGAAGTGACTGGAACCAGTAGTTTCAGCTGATTGCCAGTGGGAGTTGTCCCTGTCCTGCTGTTCTGAAAATCAGGTTTTATTTAATAGAATTACTGTCATGCAGAAGTAGATTTCCATGCACGCAGAAATCGTCAAAGGTCTGTGAAAAGTGATAGATAGGTTTTATAAGATGTTTTTTCTGTAAAGCAAGATAGCTTCCATATGCACAAAAAGTGACAAATTAACATGATGTCAGCATCATTAGGATATAAGAAGTTCTTTTATTTGTTACCTGCACACCCTTGCACTGATGGGTACATAGATAAATTTGTTTTATAGTAGTGTTATCATGTAGTTGGAATAATACTAATTTATTAAGAGTACCCCTTAACTATCCAATACATATCAGAAAATAAAAAGATCTCACGGATAAAGATGTGTAAAAATGTACCCTAGGATTCCCCCCATTGACGGTACAAAGGCTATGGCCTCTTGTAATGATTTTACCAATAATATGTTAATTAATAATTAAAATGCCATTAATTATAAACTCAATTAGTTTAGGACTCAGGTCTTTCTCCAGAGGGTAATGGCATGTTGGCAATGAGGGGAATGGTAGGTGGGGAATAATGCTTGATCAAATTGTTGAAACTGTGAAAGCGGATTAGAACAAGAAAACAAGATGCGGAATAGTTGCAGGAGACTCATCTTGTAAACTGTCAGCCAGCTTTTGTGCCTTGAACTGGAAATAGTAAGAATAATAGGTGTGATTTTAGTTCTTCCTCAGTAAGGAGGTTTCTGATAAAAAAACACTTGCACTTCTTTTTCCTATAGTTTTTAACTCCCTTGCTACTGTGGACCAAATATTTACAATATGCTGTTACTGCAGATTTGCATATGAAATGCCAAGGAATGACTGGGAGGTTTTTAGTGTGGACAATCAAACGAATTTGATTTGATGAAATAGTAAAAGGGTTTTCTCTAAATAATAATTTTGGGAATGTAAAATGATTCCCAACAGATATCAGTAAAAAGGCAGATAGACAGACAGAGAGATTTTCTTTCCAGGGATAGCATCCCGCATACCATATTATCAAGTTGTTTACTTTTCTCTAATTCATCAGAGGCAATGTTGCCCTGCAAGAACCACTGTTAGCTTGCGCTAAGGCAATTCATAGACTCCTCTGGCAAACATGACTAGTTTTATGAATGTTTACTAATCAGAGTGTGGAGAGTGGGTAAGGTGACACAGAGGAAAACTGAATTCTGTCGCTCCATGTAAGTTTTATAGAGCCATTGTTTACACTTGTGGATCTTAAGCAGGATCGCAATGAGGCACAAAGATACTTCTGAGTCAAGATGTCTCATCCGACCGAACTAGGCAATGCCGTGCAAGCTTCTGTACTCAAGGAGAGAGCTGCTGCCTGGAGGATCAGATGCCCTTTTATACCTTGATCAACTGGATTAGTCAGTTGATCACTGCCCGGTGATCAGCAGCAAGGTCAGCAAGAACTCGTGTCTGGACACATGCATTGGCTGAACGCAATTTTCCTCTAGTAGATCAGCTAGTCACTTGTGATCATATTTCTGGTGCATTTTCACTGTATTAGCTCTGCACACAGAATTTCTCTCATTCTTTGTGGACTGTGGAGGGAGCCTCAACCATTAGCCGAGTCTAGGTGCCTAATGCTAATGGTGATGGATAAAGAGATGAAACCCATATGGAGCACCACTGGTTGAGGTGGTTTGCAGTTTTTCTTTGCTGTGGCTCACACTGGACTTAGGCAAAAGGTGTGCGGTTCAGCGAATAGTCTTCAAAATCCTGTCCTTTCTTAGAAACAGGTAGATAACAGTATTTGCCAGACTTATAGGAATGCTTTCAGCATCTTGCAGAAGACTTTGAACACAGAATATAAGTCTGTATGATATACTAAGGCTCCCCTGCCTCTGTATTTACAAGAGATAACAGCACTATACATATACAGTGCCCTACAGATTTTTCTTCCTTTATGAATTTAGGCAGTTTTTCAAATAAAGCATGTATTACATATGCAGCAAGGGAAATGTCTGCTTCAGAAAAGCTGATGTCTCAAAGGTAAACATGTATAAATGTTTATACATTTTTTAACACACATTATTTACCCAGAAGAGCACAACAGCTGCTTCGGAGTTGTTCTGGTCTCAGTGGTAAATAGGTATTTTGGCAGTTGCTTCAAACAGAAATGATTCTTTGGTTCCATTCCATTCTAGCCTCTCCATTTGTTATTCTAATGGTTATTCCAAATTAATCAGGTGTCAGAGTAGATTGATTTCACTTCACATGAGGACTCTCACAGATTACACTGGTACCTCCATGAAAAGCCCTGAGTATAGGGCATCTTTTATTTTTCATTCTCCGAGTCATAATTCAGCCTCTACTCCTCCTTTGACGTTGTGATTTGCATGACCTTCCAATAGAGTTTAATTCTTTCCCATTCAGTGTCACCTGGGAGTATGTGTGCACTTTAATGTGTGTAGGTATCACCAACTAGCCTCATCCCCAGCCAGCAGTAGCAATCCAACTGCAGTGGCCCGGGACTGTCTAGATCTGATCGCTTGCCCTAGTCACCATCCAGAACACCAGCCGAGCTTGAAAGAAATCTCATTGCTGCTGTCGACACATAGAGAGAGCGCAAATGCTCTCACACATGCTGCAATGACTTTGCTGATAGGTGGATAGCCGAAGGTTGGCTAGACACATTGAAGACGTAACTAGATACTTCTGCAAGTAAGCAGGAGCTTGCTCCCTCCAACCTGCCTCTTCCAGCACTGGGATCCATGGCTCTAGCAGTCTCCCCAGTGGGTACTTCACAGGTTTATTTTTGCATTCAGGCCTACAGCCAATCACTAATTAAGCCCCAAGTGCACACATCATGTGCATCACTAGTGCTTCTATGTGTTATAACTTGTAATTCTCCTGGCTATGCTAATTTGTTATAACATCAGCTTGGCTCTCTTAACTAAAACCCGCTGCAGTACTGGAGGTGGTTGTTGGCTATGATTAGTCCTGTTGTCAGGTATGCCCTGAAGTTTATCACCCAGATCTAATTTCTCTGGTCTGTGGAAGCTGTTCCGGTTGTTTCCCCATAACTTCATGGCTCCAAATGAACCAGTTGAACTACTGGAAAGGAATAGATCATTCTACCTCTGTTGTCCTATGTGTTTATCTGTGCCAAATACAATTTTTTTTTTTTTTTATAGAAGAGTGGTTATCTGACAGCTTGCTCCACTTCACAGACCACCACATCAGTCCAAATCCTTTTTAATTGTGATTAGGTTCAGCTGCTGAGCAATTAAATGCAGCAGCACATACACTGGGATGTGTTCTCTTAGCCTATGTTAAGGGTGTGATAAATTCCAATAGATGGATACACAGAGTGCTGAGGGCTCTTATGTGTTAAGCTGCCACAGAAGATTCTCCAGAGCTTATCTGGAGAGTTCATCTCTGAGAATAAACATGATTCATTAAATCAAACACCAGAGTAAATGTTACAGTAAAGTTGCTTTCTTACACATCAGGACATAGAGGAAACAGAAATGTCACTGAATTGATAAAAAATGCACTTTATTGCTATTTATTCATGAGCTATCAACGTTCAGTACTGTACTTACAGATTTGAGTTCTGTTAGAATGTTTTTTGAGTATCATACTGCATATGGCAAATAATTAATGCAAAAACATTCACAACATTAAAAGATTAGATGGCTCACAGAGTTGGTGATGGGATGAAGAAGTAATCATTGTGAAATCACAGATTGAACAAGAAGTCATTAAGGATGTACTTAAGCCAACTGCAGTTTCAGTATATAGTTTAAATTAATTTTGTAGACTTTCTCTGAAGTCAATGAAGAGCACTAGTCATCTCCAGAAAGTAATTCATCTCACCAATCATAGATATTGAGAATGGATGAATTTTGTCCCAGGAGGTGAATGCCACCCTGAAATTAGTTTTCCTATCTTACGGTTATTCAATAGTCAACTGATATGAATTTAGTGTCTTCAATATGAGTTCATGCAGTATTCTGTATTCACAAACCAACATAACATTTGCTGACAGCCTGAGATTAGATGAAAAGACAGGGCAAAGTGAACAAATGAAATATTTCACTACTGCTAGAAGATATAGATCAGGAGAGATTAGTTCCTCTTGCTCTTAAAAGAAAACTGTAGTCCTGTAGGCAGTTCTTGACAGGGTAGTGTAGATAGTTTAATCAATGTTCATGTTGGCTAGAGAGATTAGTTTATTAGTGTTGTAATTTCACCTGCACCAGCATCACATTTACCCACAAAACAATGTTTGAAGGACTTAATTTAACAAGGTAGGTACTAGAAGATGGCAAGCAAGGGCAATGCTCATCAGATGTGAAAGTGCATGTGGGTATCTGATGACTGAACTGCATTTCAGAGACGAATGTGCACTTTATAAATACTGTATGTATCTGGATTCAGTTGATAAAAATCCATCTAGAAGGAGATCTTTAGACAGGAGGTGAAGGAGATGAGGATATTTAGATGGGAGATGCAATAAAGTATCTGCATTTTCCACGCCATATCATCAACATCACTCACAGAGAGATGTAGTTTACCCTGCTTATGAGCATCTTTAATTGGCATTTTATTGCTTGTATTGCCTTCGCTTTAAATGTCCTCAGAAACTTGCTGATACGTTCAGATGTTTTAAATTGGAGTTCTCTTGATGCTGTCTGTGTGTCTTAGATTCTTATGAAACATGTACCCTCCGCAAGTTTGCTGATGATACAAAACTGGGAGGAGTGGCTGATACAGCAGGAGGCTGTGCTGGCATTCAACAGGATCTGGACAGACCGGAGAGTTGGGCGGAGAGGAACCTCATGAAATTTGACGAGGACAAGTGTAGAGTTCTGCACCTGGGGAGGAACAACCCCATGCACCAGTACAGGTTAGGGGCTGACCTGCTGGAAAGCAGCTCCATGGAGAAGGACCTTGGAGTCCTGGTAGACAATGTTACCCGCGAGACAGCAATGTGCCCTGGTGGCCAAGAGGGCCAATGGTGTCCTGGGGTGCATTAAGAAGAGTGTGACCAGCAGGTCGAGAGGGGTTATCCTCCCCCTCTACGCTGCACTGGTGAGGCCTCATCTGGAGTATTGTGTCCAGTTCTGGGCTCCCCAGTTGAAGAGAGACAGAGAACTTTTGGAGAGAGTCCAATGGAGGCCTACGAGGATGATTAAGGGGCTGGAACATCTCTCGTGCGAGGAAAGGCTGAGAGACCTGGGGTTGTTTAGTCTGGAGAAGAGAAGGCAGAGAGGGGACCTTATCAATGTCTATCAATATCTGCAGGGTGGCTGTCAGGAGGAGGGAGCCAGTCTCTTTCCAGTAGTGCCCAGTGACAGTATGAGGGGCAATGGGCACAAACCACAGCACAGGAAGTTCCACCTCAACACGAGGAAAAACTTCTTTACTGTGAGGGTGACGGAGCACTGGCACAGGCTGCCCAGAGAGGCTGTGGAGTCTCCTTCTCTGGAGACCTTCAAAACCCGACTGGACAGTGTTCCTGTGCAACCTGCCCTGGGTGATCCTGCCTTGGCAGGGGGGTTGGACCAGAAGGTTGGACCTTCAGAGGTCCCTTACAACCCCTACCGTTCTGTGATTCTGTGAAACACTAAGAACAGTTTCCATCCACATCCACAAGAAAAATCCAGCTATTGCAGTCTCAGTCTACTCAAACTTGCCATATTTGACTCCTGCAAGTCTCCTGTCTCTTCTGTTCTTGTCTACATCAAATATACATGCTTCCTATGACTATGAGGGGATCACAGCTTCCTTACCAAACCCCAATCTTTTTTACAGGCTTAGGGTTTTTTTTGTTTGTTTATTTCAGATCAGCAAAATGGCCGGTTCTAATGCAGCATATTAACTCATCTATCTTCAGTGATTAATTTTCAACTATTATTCTTTTCTTCCCTGTCTGTGCAGTTGGGATCACCAGTTGTTTTCCTAGGCAAACACTGGATGGGACCAGTACTCTCTTTTCAGGAGCAGGCACCATTAGGTACGTTCAGTCTCCTGCACTTAAAAAGCTTTTCACTTTACCTGATTCCATTATGTTGCAGACTACTTCTCCTTTTTCCAAATAACTTCTGGTCAGCTACCTTGTAGTAGTCTTATTTATCAGCCTTTCCCTCAATTCCTTAATCTTAAAGCTCCATCAAAATAGCTAATCTCTTCTTTTGAATTCCTTTCTAGTGATCTGGGATCATGATTACTGAAAGATGTATTATGGACCTCTGACTTTTGAGTTCTTCATCCCTTCCCACACAGCTCTTTTTCTCATGTGTCACCTGTTTCAGCCCATTCTGATTCCAAGTCCCATCTTTGGACCTTCTGGCATGCAAGTAAAAATGTTTCCATTCTTTAAATGTTCCATTATCTCATTTTTCCATGAAAGATAGAGAGGAATCAAACCTTTTCTCTTTTAGAAAATCTCAGAGAAAAAAAATGGTAGTCTGTAGTTCAAGTCTAATATCTGACTGCTGGTCATTGCAAATTAAAGTCAAGATGCGGGCTAATTTCCCAATGGTGGAAAAGAAGGATGGGGTATGGATGTCTCTAGACTTTATCTTAATTCATCCCATTCATTTAATACTCAGTACTTGAATCTGGCTTTTGTCCTCATAGACTTTTATGAACGTTCATCGCACAATTTCCCTGAAATAGAACTAGACTATTTCTGCTTTACAGGAAAGAATTCATCAGAGAAGTTAAATTAATAGATCAAGATAAGATAAAGATGAAAAAATCAGACTGACCAACATTTCCAATCTCTCTCAGTATCTAGCTATTTCTGTTGTAGCTTTTATGGCCAGGACAAACACTCCTTTGGTCATGCATCTGTAGCTGTGTTGGAAGAAAATTTAAATCTAAGCACAGCTACTCTTTCATAGTTGCTGCTGCTACTCATGTCATCAAAGAGCTGCTTTTGAACCTTTTCCTGACAGAATGTTCACTTCATTACTTCTGTCATTATGCACAAAGGTCTTCCTCTGCATACTGGGAACCTGAGCAATGATTGAGGCGGAGTAGATCAACACCATGGATACTGACTGTGTTGACACATAGGAGAGTCAGATCTATCAAAAGGTATCATCCTACTCAGAAATCTGTTCTTTCTTGTGCTCTTACTTCACCTTCTCTTTTTCCTCCAAAATGAGTGAGTGAAAGAAGTGATGTATCTAAATGGAAGAGAAAGCACTTCACATGCTGAGGGGTAGCAAGAAAGGAATTGCTTATGGATTGAAGAAATTTGGTCAACTTCTTTATGATAGGCTTCTGTTATTTGCAACAACTTGACATGCCTTGCCATGGTATTAGGTTTCAGTCTTAGAACAATGATTTTTTAAAGTTGGAGAAGACTATTTTGATCCTTACTATTAACCTAGTGTATAATATTGATCTTCCTCTACTCTGCTACAACAACATGCTATCAAATATCTGGCTTCTGCCTTATGTGTGTAACTTTCTTGACTTTCTTAAGCCTGGCCTTTGTTAGAGTATCCTACTTGACTCAGTGTTGTCTATAATGAATGCAGCCAAACTGCGATAGTAAATAAGGTATCACAGTGGGATCTCCATTGATTATTTTATACGTTGAGAAGAATCAATAACTTTTGAGTTTAAGACTTGCTTTTCTCACATACGTTGTTGAACAAATGAGTTCACCTTTGGGCAATAATACTTCAAAGTTACAGAGCTAGTGGCACAGTTAGGGATTTTGCAGGAGTTAAGCATGGCTGTGAGCAAAAATACCAGGTTTATTTCTTTTTCTTTGTTTCCTTGGTACGGGTTTCTCCTTGGTTGTTTGCGCCTTAAACACTCATTCCTTCTTTTATCATACACTCTTCTTTGGTCTTTCCAAACACAGGAAGCTACAGAGGACCCTACATAGGGGCCTAGAAAAGGTCAGTTGGAAATGACTGTCAAAAATGCTGATGCTTTTTGACTCCTACCTCCCCTCAGCCCACACACCTCCCTAGTTAGTTCTTTGGAAAGAATCATTCAGAAAATATGGTTATTTTATGGTCTTGTTAAGACCATGTACAACTCACTTTTTTCATTTAATCTTTTATATCCAGCAAGTCTCTTTTTTAAGGAACGTGCTGTTGCTACGCAACTGCGAATGAACCATATAGAGAAAGGACACGGGGAAAGACGACGGTGAGAGGGAAGTAAAAAAAGAAAGATGTTCTTGGAAAAAAAAGAGGGAAGTCATAGACTATGATTTGAAAATCAAAGATAGGAAAAGCTTTTTCTCTTTCTTTAGCCATGTGAAGGCAAGAGGCAGAAATGGAAGAAATTCTTCCATTGCCCTCCACTTCTTTTCTTCGCCTTGTCCAATCACCTCCACCTTGTACTGCATGGCCAGATGATGGAACGATTTGAGAAACAGGAATTTGTGTAGTTGAGGGGTCTGACTGGGATTCAGGAGGTTTTTCAGCTATTCCCTGCTCACCAGTTGTTTTTCTGTGTCACATAAGTCAAACTGTTTCATCTCCTGTCCCAGTTTCATTCCTCTAAAATAGGGATAATGCCTCTGATTTCTTCCTTGTTTGTTTAGACTACAAAAGCTTCTTAATAAGCACTGACTCAACATCCCGGTGTGGTCTCAGGGTCTCTTTGCTATAATGACAACGTGGAAAATAATAGTAAAATAAGGATCTTCACACCTTACTGACCTTCCCACTTTGATGGTGCAAAGCATCTTGCAGCTCTTGATGTTGAGCTTGGCACATTCCTGGTCTAGGTCATCTCCCACACTTTAGGGCTGTGCTTCAAATGCAGGAGGGCCTAATTTCACCCCATCTAGCTCCAGGCCTTTTCAAGGAAGTATTAACTTTTGAAACTTGGAAACCCAGAACCATTCTGTACTCAGTGGATACATTTCTAGATCTAATTCACACTTCAGAAATGCCCATTTGCTTTCTTTTGAACATCTTCTTGTAGCAAAAGTCTAGGGTAAATAGGTGCCAAACTTGGCTGTCTGAGTTAATTCTCTAAAGTTGAATAAGATGTATTCAGGCCAATGTGGTTTTCATCTCCTTTTTGTATGTGTTTTGCTGTGTGGTGTTTTCACACAGTGGAAATCTTCCCTCACCTCCTGAAAGGAAATTTCCAAACAGAATAAGAAAAGCAGCAGAAGGCAGAACTGGGCCCTGTGAGAGAACTGGTAGGATGCTGCTGCCTCATTTAGAATTAATTTGTTTGTGTAGTCTTGTTAAAGTAAAAGTGGCATTTTACTTGCTCTGATGAAGACAGAATTAATTTTGCTGTGATTAGCATTTCTGCTTCTTAAAGATGTTTGCTGGTGTTCGGCTTTTTTGCCTGTGATAGAGGATCACTTAAAAACGTAATTAAGAGTAAAAGCCCTACTGTCTGTTCTGAAATGACCATGCTTCCAAATATTGAGTTCTTATCTACTGCTTTGAAGTTTTTGTTTTAATAAATGGTGTGGCTGATGTGCTAGTCACTGTCCTTTAAAAATGAGGAGCAGTCATCATTGGCCATGAAATAAGCTACGGATAATGTTGGTGAAGATTTCTCCTCACTGTACGTTGCAGTGTATCTTCATGGGGCAAGCTGACTCTCTCTTGCATATCTTCAATATCCTTTGTCTATCTTATCTATTCAGATAGCCAAATCTTTGGTGGAAGAGCTCAGCCTTTAGGCAAAGGATTTAATAGCGAAGCATCTGAGGTATCTTAGAGCACGGGTTTAAGATTTGTTTCACATTATCCATTTGTAAGTGGGTCCTAATTAGGATGCTGGTTAACCTTAATCTTGCTACCTCAGTGAAACACTTTAGTTCTACGTGGTGCTTTGATTAAATTGGTCTTCACTGTGTGTTTTCACCTCCTCTCTCTTTCACCTCCTCTGCCATAACCATTGCTGAGCAGTGAAGGCTGTGGGGCTTTCAGTGGCCCACTCGGCTAAGCCAATCAACTAGCAAAACCCTGTAGTGTTCAGCCACGGCTGCTGTAGACAAACCTGGTTCTACTATAGCTTAATAAAATGCTCTGTACCCCCTCAACATTGCCAGGAGCCAGAATTGAATTGGAAATGTGGCATTTGCACATGTATACTGACTATTTGCTGAAACTGTTGATACTTTCCTTTCCTTTTGTTTTGTTTTGTTTGTTTGTTTGTTTTAATAATACCAGAAATTACTTCTCTTAATCTCGGCTGTTCCTACAGTTTTTCACTATAACCTTTCCTGCACCCATGACTCTAGTCCTTAAGTCTTGAACCGGGACTGTTGGGTCCGTCTAGTGCAATGAGTCAGTAGCACAAAGTGCTTCTCTGTGCCGAGTTCTGACACCGATTCCAAAGCCGTCATCTTTGTGAATATTATATGTGCGTGAATGCCTGGTGGAGCAAGATTTTGAGTCAAATAAACAGACCTTCCTTCTGACCTTCTAATGGCCATGTGAAACAAACAGGAAGGTTCCTTGCTTTAACTTCTAAGGAGATGTAATTGATTTTAAAATACTAAATCTTTTTGCATCTAGAAAGCATTAGCAGAGGTGGAGCATCAGCAATAAGCAGGTCATTTTAATAAAAGCTTCAGGTAGCTGATGTTAAATTTTGTATTAACTTTTAGTGATAATTAAATGTGGTCAACAGCCTTTGACTAAACAATGTGAATCTCTGGAGACGGTAGAACCATGATGTCCAGTTTACATACTGCATTTTCTGCACCACGATGAGATTTTAACAAAAATTCCAAATTAGCTGTCAAATATACCTTGTACTTTGAAAGCATGTGATATCTCATGGGATAAGGAAAAAAAGAGAATGAAAACCCAAACTCTTTGTCCTAAATTTGAATTGCCAGTTGCTTCTTTTGGGCAGCGGCATGACCATAAAATGCATTTTTGAAATATATGTTGCATATTTTTTAAAGATATTTTTAAGAGAGTGAAACCCTTCCCATAAGTACAGTGAAGTGTATCGTGTATCTTATGTGATGGAAGGAAGATTGACTTGCTGCCACACTGTTGTTTAAACAGTTGCCATCAGCCATGTCTGATGAATGTACTGCTATAAATGATCCTTGTTTTTCACATTCTTGTGCAAAGACCCTGCTAGACAAAGAGCTAGCTAGTCTCCAATACTGCAAAGATTTTAGCAATATCCTAGTCATGTGTTATACTGAATCATAAAAACCAGTTCAGTTTGCTATATATTTACCTTTTGCAAAGTGAGTGACTAAGAAAATTGCCCGGTAGGTAAAATAATGTGCACTTTTGATAAGGAAAAAGTAATGCTGATATTAAAAAAAAAAAATGTAAAACTTGGCCTATATTCCAACTATACATTTGTACTGTTGGATGAAGAAGGAAAGATCACAAGCAAAAAATCACTGATACCACTGTTGTTTTTAAGTCTGGACTGCTAAAAAATAAAATGCTCTTTGTTAATAACTGGATGTTCTGAAGGCAATTTTAACAGCAGCATTGCCAAAGGTTCTTTGCAAACCAACATTCAGACTGTAGGGGAGAACTTGGTTTATGTACATCAGAGCTGCAACAGCCCTGGGACAGACAGGTGCTTAACAGCGCGAACTTGTACTTCTTATGAAGTTATAGAATTGTGGCGGTGTCTTCTGTGTTAATTATTTTGATCCTGCATTAGAGAAGAACTTCTATTTTATAATCTGTTTAGTTGTAATATAACATCACTAAACAAGAGAGTCCTCTTAACAGATGGTAATACAAATATGAAACTGGAAAAAAAAGATTTGTCAGGAGGTTCTGTCTTCTTTTCTAGCAAAATTTGTAGGAAGGTTTTTTTTTAAGTTCAATTTCTCTCCTGTTTTGTGAGGCGTTTTCAAAGACATACATAGATATTTATTTTTACCCAGAGTAACTTCAACAGATCCTGCAAGAACGAGACTGCAGTTATAGACAAATATTGGGTCCGTAGTGCAATCGCCAGCAAAACTGTGTTATCCAAAAACAAGACTTCATCTATGAGACACTGGTTTGGTGTGAATATCAAGAGTTGTTCAACGTTTATTTTCTTCCAAAAGAAATAAAACCAGTAAAACTGAGGAAAGGTGACTTGCAGAGTTTGCTATAAAACCTGACAAGTAATAGGCAGGGCTTTCTTCAATTTTCACAAACAAAAGTTTCTGTCTTCACTCCATCAAAAGGAACGAGGAGCGTTATTAATGAAAGTACTTTACAGTCCGAATATTGGCTCCTGCTGTCATGTTTGATATAATATATACTTCCCTGTCTAATAATGTGAGGCTGCCTGAAGGAATATTCATCTCACCTTTTTATGCTGAGGACTATGTCTGTAACTCTACAAACACTCAAGAGTCTTGGAAGTTCAAAGAACTTACTGATTCATAGTTCCACACAAGAATGTTACCAGAATCACATTTCCTCTATTGTGTACAGTGTCTGGTGTTTCTTGAACTTTTGAGATTACAAACTTTTTTATAAAATTTAATTGCAATTACATATTTGCATCATTATACAATAATAGTATCTTCCTAACACTTTATTATGTGAAAAGTGATCTGGCTTATGCCCTGTCCAGGAAGGTCACTTGAACAATAATATAATAGAAAAAGCTCTCTAAGTATTTAAGGTATGACTATTAATTGAAGAAATGTGTCTGGCAGCACATTATCACTGACTT
Source organism: Phaethon aethereus (assembly GCF_964289735.1). NCBI lineage: Eukaryota > Metazoa > Chordata > Aves > Phaethontiformes > Phaethontidae > Phaethon > Phaethon aethereus. Next base: position 80,481,896 of record NC_138578.1, read on the forward strand.
CATCAGAGCTAGATGCTATGTCTATACTAGTAAATTAAACAGTGACAGAGGATATTTCTGAGCACTGCATCTTGAATCCTTCTACCCTTAAAATTTTAGAACATGCCTTCTAGGACTTTTCCAAACAGAAAAAATTCTGTAGTTAGAGCAAGTGTTTTTATTTTTTATTTCTCTCCTTAGTTTAAAGACTTTAAGAAGTAAAGGTTGAGGGAGAAAATCACTGATGAAAACAGAATTTTGTTTCATCCATTGGAGTGAATGAAGGAATAATTTGAAAGAGGATATAGTAGCCTAGAAGAGTGGTGGAGTTTCTAAAGAGACATCTTGGAACTGATTTTACTTAGTTATTAATCTAAAAGACAGGTGAGCAATAAGTGAAATAAAATTACAAAGACCAAAGTGCAATGTCTTGCTTTTGGGACAAAATTAATCTCGTCTAACTTTTGCCATCCAGAAGTGAGGGGTAGGATGTAGATGCACTGTACTGTAGTGACTAGCTTGTGCATAGACATCTGGATCCTACCGCTAATGCCTCTGTGTCATCCGGAGGGAGATGGATAAAATAGGTCAGATGAGTCACTCCTTCAACCTGCATGTTCCTTGTGGGAGTGGGGTACGATCAGTACCTACAAGCAGGAATTAACACCATTGCTCAAACGACCAGTGAGGTCTCATTTAGGATATGGTCTTCTCCCCACCCTGAAGAATTCAGACGAGAAGTGATCCAGAGACTGGCCACCAAGCTTCTGGCAGGGATGGCAAGACAGTTTACCAGAGGAAATTTTTTAGCCACCTTGTTTAGCCCCACAAAAGTAAGCTGATAGATGATGACATGTCTATAAACAGTAGTGGCATAAATTCCTATGAACAGGAGAAAGCTGTTAAGGCTGAAAGACAAGGCTGATGGAAGAAAACAACACGAGAGAAGACTGCTTTTAACCATCGGGATGGTAAGAGTATGGGACAGCTTTCCAACAACAGCAGCGGAAGTAAAAAGTTTAACTACTTAAAGAAATAGATCTGGTTAAAGCACTTGATGAGACTGTCCATGTTAGAAAGAACCTGGTGACCCAAGAGATTTATTCTATTCATAGCTTCCTTAAAACACAACCTATAAAAGACACTCAAAATTTCCTGCCCTGAGAACAAGGGTGATTTGCATATACATTAAACAAGCTGCATATTCATGAGCAGAAAGTGGTACAAATATTGAGAAGGTACAGAGCCAGTAAAAAGGTGTTAAGATACCATTTCCAAACCACTCAAGAATGACTTAGGTGGCCTTATCTGTTTCCAGAACGTTATAGAAAGGAGCAGAAAACATGGGAATCAAACGAAAGGCATTTTTTCTTAAGAGCTGTTTGTCTTTGGTAGGTTTTACCGCCATTATCTTGGCTGCATCTGCTGCTTCTGTCAAGCACGGAAGAGAGACTTTGCCTCCTACCTCTTCTTCTTTTATCCATGCCTTCAAGTTGCAGCTTTTCCTCCTGTTTTTCTTACGCAAGAGAGCTATTTCTCGTCATGAAATTTTCTCCTTTTGATACGAGCATGGGTTGGCACGTACCTTCTGCATCTCACGCTCAGCAGATGACCTTTCACGGCAGTGCCGTGCGCTCCGACGCTGATGGATTCTGCGCGCGTCGGCACGCTGCCCGCCTACCGCTGCAGCACGCGCGGCGCCGGACGGACGGAGCGGGTAGGGTAGTCGCCCAGGCCTCGGTTCTCAAATCTTCCTCCTAAAGCCTTAGACCTCTAAAAGCCTACAGCACGTGAGCCCATGTGAGGGAAAGGTGTGTATTGTGTGGCACAGGTTCATTTCGATGGTTGAGAGAACTGACACACCTTTTTCAGTGTGACGCCACTCTGAGGTGGACTCCTCTCCCTGAAAATCACTCTCCGGGACTAATAATTTAACCCATTTGTATCTGCCGTGTAATTTATATTTTATATGTTTTGCTGCAGGGATCTAACATGTAAATGCGAATGAGGTTTATGGGCCGTGGTTCTACATTTTTTAACGAAATAATTAAGAAAGTTGCTTCATTCCATGCTTAATCACCTAAGTAACTGTTAAAAGTTTGGGAGACTGTGAACACTTACCTTTTCCGTTAATTAAACAGAACACATTCTTGAACAGGCCTTCTGAAAAACAGAACACTCAAGTGCATAAATTTGGAAACCAAATATGACTGATACGTTGTAAGCTGATTATGTCTCAGCTCACCTCTTAATTTATAATAAATAAGTAAAATGTAGTCACTAATCTGTTATGATGTCTTCACGACAGATACGACTAACCATGTGATTGTGTTCCTGTTCTTCCTTAACGAAACTTGCCACTGTCCTATTTGCTCAGTTCATTATCTTGTGCCTGAAATTAACCTGAAAATTATTTAGTACAAGCAAGTTCGAGCATACATTTGGGTACTGTGTAATACCTGAAAATGCTAATGCAGTGCTGATAACAAAAGTGTCGTCCTGTGAAGCTCAGTGAAGTGCTTAATGTTTATAAATTATTTTGGAATACTCAAATATAATAATAATAATAATAATAATAATAATAATAATAATAATAATAATAATAGCAGTTATGTTATTTTTAGATATCAGCGCTCTCAAAACTATATGATAAACCTAAGGGGAAATTCTATTTTTTTAAAGGCAACTGATGAGATTACTCTTGTCAACTACATTACACTGAGACTCAAAATCCACAGAATATGGTATTCAAGAAGAAGGAACCCTATTTCAGATGCAAATGTTGTACTCAAAGACAGATCCTGCTTCCAGAGGATGGTATACGTTTATAGTACCAGTCAAACCCACCACAGCCTCATGGCTGTGCTCTTCCCTACGGCTCTACTTTTACACCAAATACAAGTCAGCACAAAAATTATATTGTGCACTCTGGATAGAAATGCAATCATGTGGATCATCAGCTCAGATCCAATCTGTGCTGTGGATGATCCAATATAGCACTACAGCTTCAGTAAGACATAATTATGAGCATAAAAAGTATCTTTTTTAAATTGTGCATGATTTAGTTAAATACAGTGGGACACAAATTATAAGCTGACTGACTTTATGAGCTAATCAGGTTTAATATAGTATCATCTATGAGCTCAGTGAAGTTCCTCACGTTTTTGAGAAGTATAAAACTTGGACCATCTTTCAGAACTACTAATTTGAGCATGGGGTGGTTTCTTTTACATCACCTATTATGTAGAAAGAAAGACTCCATTCCAGATATTGTAACATAATATACATGTCGTTGTTCACATTACTCTCTGAAACAGTGACTGGAAGCATTGAGCTGCAAAATGTGTATTGTTAATCATTGGGTCATTAACCTTAACAATGTCAATGCATTCCCCTATCAGATTCAACTAAATGACTGCCCGAGGTAATAGTTAAGAGAACATTTCACACAGATGAACATATTAATGCTTTATTTGGTTCTAAATGCAGTGTGAAGGATTTAGGTAGGAGCTAATATATGTGAAGAGGAAAAAGAAAGACCAAGTACAATTGAAAAAAGAAAGCTGAAACTTCCCAAAAGAAAGTGAGTAGTCCCCAGTTTTCTGCAGCTGAATACTGCATACCTGTCTCTATTTTTAGTTGCAATCATTCAGGTGAAAAATTATGCTATTTTGAGGAGGACTTAAATCAAAGGCCTGAGGCTTCATTAGAAGCCAGAGACTTTTTTAACATCTAATCTCCAATTTCTATAACTCATGTGAGTTGTCTGTTCTGGTGTTTCCACAGTAAAATGCAGATGATAAGATTTTCTTTATTTGGCTACAACCTGAGCTGTGCTCTGCCTACATCTGGAAAAGCAGGTCTGATACATCCCTCGGATGCGAGAAGATGCCACAAATATCCGCAAAAATGTTGCTATTGCGTGTGTCCAGTACAGTTGACCACACATGCATAAATCAAGCACTGCACAAGACCTGTGTTCACTGCTCTCAGCAATAGACTTCAGCCGGATTGACTTATTTTACAAGCTGATCTTTGGAGATCTCTGTCTGAGGCATGTTCCTCAGGCCTCGGCTAGAAATGGGTGGCAGCCTAGATTAATTTTCCTGGTGCTGCTCCTGGATACCGTCTTCTCCAGGGAACTGGAGGAAGACTTTAGTCCTTTCCTCTGGGTCATTTCCACATGAGCATCTATCACCTTGCGGGGCAGCTGAGAAAGCCGGTGGCACAGAACAGCCTGTTGCCATTACCTGAAAAAATCCCCATAATCAGCAGCTGTTTCCCAAGTTTCAATCAGGAAAACCGCTATAATAATGCGCTGGAAATTGGGTGATTTGTCCTGGTGGTCTGCAAATGGCCTGGAGGATGTATAGAAAAATATTCAAACTGAAGGCCTTTTAAAACAACTGCACCAAGCTTTTTCACTGCATGGTCTTTCAAAAAACCTCCATTCTGGGGCTTTCACACTTCGCCTGGAAGATTAAATACACAAAGAGACACATTTCAAAGTCAGTTCTGATTAATCTGTTCGATAGCCTAACCTACTTCTGCAAACACAGAAGTATTGAGTCGCATTGGCTATTGAAACTAGTCCATTAGCATTGCTTCACTCACTTAGCAATGAGCAAGGAAGACACGGTACTCTCTAAATATCTGATGAGTGTTATCAAAAAACAGATATAGGAATTAATTTGGGGCTCTCAGAATAGGAAGAGTGGTATGGGCTAGTGGGTGTTTAGAGGATCAGGCCACTGACTATTCTAGTTTTAAGTTCATTCCCCTACTTTCTCTCATGCTCCCCTGGAGGACATAAAATTTCACTCTCCTACCCTAATACCCTTTGCAGACTCTTATCGTGTTCCCTGAGTTGCCACTTAGCAAAATTACACTATTTGAAATGGCTACTGAAGTTGAAAAGTGGTAAATATTATTACACAACGGATTCTTTGTTGTTAATATTATGGAAAAGTTCACCTGGTAGTTTTATTGTTTCTCTTATATGCATGGATACAAATCAGTTGTAATTCCTAGTGAATAAACGCTGATAGTTCTGCAGTACTTAAGCCTTTTTGGTTGCATGGTCTTGGAAGGAAAAATTACGTAGTGTGTTAATTCTAAGGAAGCTTTTTAATGTCCTATTCCTTTTTGGGATTAAGGATTTGGATGTTGATGAGGGGGAGTGAGCTTTTATCATCAATTTTAGTGAAGCATTTATAATCTCTCTTGATTGTATTTATTTTTTTTTTATTGTTGCTATTTTTTTTTTTATTTCACTCATTCAAGCAGTCACTCTATGAAAGCTTTTTTTTAAGTACTCCAGATCTATTCTGGTAATGAAGAAATGAATGTCAAGCAAAGCAATTTTTTCTAAATTTACAGCTAATTCTCTTAGACAAGATCAAAACTGACATAAAGAAAATATCATTTATACGTAAAAAAAAGACCAAACTGAAGCTCCCCAGTTGCATCCAGTGGCATATAGTAAGGTGGCATTCTTAGCCATTTAACAATTTGCCACAACTAATCCCAGTCATTGCATGTCACATTTGTTTATCTAAAAATGAGAAATCATCAGTGATAATATTTTAAAGGAATGAAGCTTCTGCAGCTGTTGCTAGGTCCAACAAGATTTAAGTTCTATTTCTCTACATGTTTCTTAACGTTCCAACCCACTTGCTCTCGCCAGGTAATTGGAATTTGGCCCAATGAAGCTAAAATAAATGAAGAGCAACTAAGATAGTCAGGTGCGAGCCAGAGTCTGAAAGCTATTGCAGCAGAACTAGCTGGGTATCCAACTGGTATTGTATTCTTAATATTTATGTTGACAAGTGACATAAGATTTATCCTATCTGGGACAAACTCTACCTTCTCTTCTCTTTCAGCATAGTTTTCATTTTTCATTTTCATTTTGTTTTCCAGAATAGCTGTGACTTTCATCAGCCTGACAGCATTGTGCAAACAGTATAACATAGCTTTTACAGTAGACTTGAAAAATCACTAGGTTATGCAAAGCAAATCTTTGTCCCGCTAGACATATTTTCCTCTCTTTTTGCAAGAACGTACTCAAAGTGCCTATAAATTCCACTTGCATTCTGGAAGATATCGTGGTCTAGAAGTGTAGTAATAACCAGGACTGGCTGTTCGGGGATGACAGCAGCTTGGTCTGGGAGTACTTCGTTTTTTTTCTGTGCTGCTGTTTATCCCACAGTGGAAACAAGCAAGCTGTTGCAGTAGATTTAAACTTCCAATCCTACTTAGCCTTATGGATAAATCATTAGAGCCTTATTCCAAATCTGTTTTTTCTGCTGCAAATCATCTGTCTGCATGCATGGCAAGTCTAAGTCTTAAAGATGATCTCAAATGTACTCTACATGGAGTATAGACACACTCAAGCAGCATAATAAATTAGGCTGTGACTGACAAACAAATACGTGATACTAAGACAAGCAGCTAGAGGTATATCTACACCATACTACAGAAAATCAGCCAGAGATAGCCAAGATGGTGACTGACAGGCCAAGAGACTTCTTATGGGTTGATGTAGAAGTATAGCTGCATCTGCGTACTCTTGGCATTATTTTAATGGATGCTGAGAAACAGAACTTGTTACCTCAGACGCTGCGTTGGCATTTAGTGCTTTGGGAAGTTGATTAGTATCTCCTTACGGTACTGTATTGTACCGTGTCAGCCAACCATTTCAAGTCATCTGTAGCTGCAGATTCCTTACATTTTAATTTATTCTGTAGCATAAGTATGTCCTGCATGTTCGTGACTGGGGAAATCAAAACGCCTACAACTGTGTCCTCATACAGACATTGCTTTCCCCCACGGAGGAGGTATAAAATATGTTTTAACTATGTGGTGGTTAAGCTATTAAAATATCTGTCTAAACTGCACAGGTTTTCATCACCATTTACATAACCCGTGCGTAGTTACAACTATCCTTTTTCACTGATGACACTTTGTCCCTATTTTTCTAGTAAGCAAACATTTCTGATTATATAGTTTTGCTTTCTCTACGTGAAAATTTGTGTGGATAATGCTCTATCAATGACACCGTAATACTTAGCTGTTAATCTGACGTGGTGTTGATTAGTTCCAACTGCTTGAGAATATCTGGGCTGACAAATTCATACTCTAGATAGGTAGTTATTTTACTCATTACCTTAACCTTAATTATACATGATTCAACCTTCTTTCTAAACAATGAGTACAGTGTTCAGGAAAATAAGTTGGCAAATCAATAAATACTATTGCAGTGTTTCTATAGTTATCAGAGAAACAGCAACGGTCTAGGCCACACAACTAAGGTGAAAGTGTCCATAGTGTTTTTTTTTAAATATTCCTTCCACCTATAGTGACTTTCCTCTTGCACTAACACTCCAAAAATACCGGCATTTCATTTTCTTTTGCTTAAGTTAGCACTTTTCTCATTGAAGGCCCTCAAGGGAAGTGGAAACTCTGAAATATGAAATGCGATTTATGCTTGCCTTGTAAAATGCCAAGGAAACTGCTTTAGGACCATAATAACCCTTGCAGCTCATTCCATGAACATGCCTATAAAAAATGTTAATTTAATCAACAAATTATAGCTTAACACAAAGCAAGAAATGTGGGAATACTGGCAGAGGAGGAGGAAAGGTCTCTCATAAGTTTTATGATTAATCATGAATTTGAGACTCTCTATTATTCTGGCATGAATGAAGAACTTCTCCTAAATGGATTATGTTGCATTTCCCATTCATTTCATTTCCAGATTCACAGCTACATACATGTCCCATCAAAATTTATGAGAACTCACTTATGCTGACATAAATACATTTTAGTGTGCACGGGGTTCCTGTGGCAAGGGTTCGGTGTCGGGGGCTCGGGGGGGGCTGCTGTGAGCAGCTGCCAGAAGCTTCCCCTGTGTCCCACAGAGCCGGTGCCGGCCGGCGCCAAGATGGACCCGCCGCTGGCCAAGGCCCAGCCCGTCAGCGACGGCGGCAGCGCCTCGGGGGGACGGAGTGAGGAAGGGGAAGAAAAAACAACCACCTGCATAATGGCAACTACAGCGGAAGAGGGACCCAGGCTGGAGCAGCCTGTTCCTGAAGGACGGCACCCGTGGGGGGACCCGGGCTGGAGCAGCTGGTGAAGAACTGCAGCCCGTGGGAAGGACTCACGCTGGAGAAGTCCGTGGAGGACGGTCTCCCGTGGGAGGGACCCCAGGCTGGAGCAGGGCAGAGGATGAGGAGTCCTCCCCCTGAGGAGGAAGGAGCGGCAGAGACCAGGTGTGATGAACTGACCACAACCCCCATTCCCCGTCCCCCTGCACCGCTCGGGGGGAGGAGGGAGAGAAATGGGGAGTGAAGTTGAGCCCGGGGAGAAGGGAGGGGTGAGGGGAAGGGGTTGTAAGATTTGGTTTTAGTTGTCATTACCCCACTCTGATTTGGTTGGCAATAAATTAAATTAGTTTTCCCCAAGTCACGTCTGTTTTGCCCACGACCGTAACTGGTGAGTGATCTCTCCCTGCCCTTGTCTCCACCCAGGAGCCTTTCGTTATATGCTCTCTCCCCCGTCCCGCTGGGGAGGGCAGAGCGGCTTTGGGGGGCACCTGGTGTCCAGCCAGGGTCAGCCCACCACAGGGTGAAACTGTTGATTGTTTGTATGTGGGTTGTTTTTGCTTGTCAGAGATGTTGTTTGGGAGGGAGATCAAAAGAGAGCTCGTACTTTCAGAGGAAACCCTGCAGTTTCCACACTGGTTTCTACCAGCATTTTTAGCCCATGGATACTGATCACGGGATGCCTCACACGGTCTAAGTGTTCCCTGCCAAATGTTGAAGCAATGAAGTTAGAAAAAGGAATATTGGAATAAAAAGGAACAGAAATAGATTTCTACAAGTCAGCTTAAATGTCCGTTTGCATTAGGAAAATATTACATTATCCAAATGCGTATATTAACTGATTAGATCACCTGCAAATGGAGTGTTAATTAATAATATTTGCAATACAATGCAATACAATTACATTAGCAGGAAAAGCTGTCAGATCTATTGTAGTTATGTCATTCGGGTATTAATCCTAAAGATAATGGACCAAATTCCGCTCTGTTTTTTTTCAGCTTGTATATGGAGTAACTCTGGTGACACAGGCTGGCTGTACCTTTATGTGACTGAATAGTGAATTTGTTCCATTATGCTTTAATGAAAAGCTTTCTGAAAATACCTGTCAGTGAGGCATACTCGGCAAGCCATCTTTTTGGTTGACAATAACTCAAAAGACAAAACACTGGGTCTCAGCTCTGCAGTTTCAGGAGGAAAAGACAGTGGCTTAGAGTCATTTTTATATGCCCCTAATGCTAAACTCAAGTAATCCTTACTTCACTCTAATTAATGTCCACCTACAGAAAATCTCCAGGTATAGAATTTGCACCCACAGGAGGTGTAATTCCAAGGACCAAAAGCACAGGGCTTAAATTTTATAAATTAAATCAATTTAAGAATCCTTAAGTATCCAAACAGCTTACGCTTTAGCTGGACTCTCTCCAGCACAGCAAAAAGAATTGTGTGAAACATTGTTCTGGCCGTTTGCCTTTGTACTTAGGCCTTCTCCTCTTCCTGTCAGGCTGTCTGGAGAAATACCTTCGATTGCTGTGTTCGCACTTGCTGTGATCTGGGTATCTTACCACTTAATGCAATGGACGTTGCTGACTCACTATAAAAATAATAACACTTGAAAAATTAATTGGCGTCATTATCATTCTGCCTTTAAAACATAGGATTTTAACTTAGCAGCTGGAGGGGAAAAAAAACCCCCACACCGTAGTTTCTAATAATGAATTAATTTCATTTTCAGAAATGCATTAAGAAATTATCAGCCAAACTAGACAATTATTGAGATGAGATGAAACTGAAATATTGATATTCTGATTGCAAATAAGCCTTTTTCCCTATTCAGGGAGGTACTGTCTACCGTCAGCAGAGAATTACCTAGTTCTTGTGGAAAAGGAATTTCAATTCATATACTAAAGCTGAAATCAGGTCCAAGTCCATCTGACTCCTTTGATACGTGAGCTGCCACCTTGATTGACAAAATGAGAATATAACTAGACATGTTGTGAATGAAAAACATGCTTTACTGGAGCTGGAGGTTTTTATTGGGATTGTAAAGGACTTGTGCTCTCTATAATTGGTATAGCAATAGATCCAATATAAGAAGAGGATCCTGTTGCAAAGTCCATGTCTGCTAGATAAAAGAACACAGAACCAGATGCTCTAACTTTTATTATACTTAGCATTCAGGCTAAAGGGCTGGAGAAAAGGGAAGATGGAATGAATCAACAAACACAGTTTCCAAAAAGAAATCTGTGTAGACACAGAATAGATATGTACCTTGCCTCACTCAAGAAAAGTGCAACAGTGTTGGAAGGGTAGGAAACGGTGAGAGGAGCAATGGGGCCAAGCGTGAGGAGGCAAGTGATAAAGTGACCAAGGCAGCAATGTCTAGTGGGCATAAATGTATAGCTTTGCACAGTCCATAGAAGGTATTGATTTAGTGTACTCTGGAGGCTGCCAACGTCAGAAACATTCCAGCACAAGACAACATTACACACTGGAACTTCTTGGTCATCAGACATTTATTCCAACGCTGTTCAAGGTGTATAGCCAACAGCACTAGTAATTCATAGTTTTCCGATGTCTAAATTTTCATTATAACCAATGCTAGTTCATTGTTGTAATGCAAATTGAGATTAATTGTCTATCTTATGAATCCTCTTTATTAGCATCGTGCCGAAGGGACAGAATGGATCTGTGCTTTGCAATGCAAAGCAGCTCTCTTCCCAAGAGACTTTACAGACAGAGGCCAGACAGGCTTGGGATGATAAAGCAAGTAAAGTTAACAGTCTGATGTCAGCCAGCATTCTGTTTGGTGGCAGGAGAAGACGGGGAGTTGGGAATAGAGAGAGAGGGAACAGCGAGTGGAAATTACGTGAAGGATACAAAGGCAGGACACTGAGAACTGGAAAGGAACCGAGGTGAAAATACTGGGATGGACAGAGCAGGAAGGATCAGGAAAAACAGCCATTCAGCACAGGACCCAGAAAATCGCAAAAATGTAGGCAGTTCTGTGAAGAGTCAGAGGTCCCAAGGTTGGCTGTTACACGCCTGCTTTCTGCTGGGTTACACTCATATTCAATTTATTATGTAGTTCTTCCCCAACAATGAAAGGCATGGAATATCTCATGTATCTGTGAAACTTTTTAATTGGGAAAGAAGTACAGGTTTTTATCCTGGAAAAAATCCCCAAAGAACGCATTCCTCACTCTAAATTATCTAATTATTGTGTGCTATGATCTGATTTTCTGGCAAGAAAGCAGCTTCCCAACTTGTAACGTATGCCTTCAGTGCACAGACAGTATTTCTGTGTAGGACAAACATTTATCAGTTATGTATTTCCAATGTTCATATCCATAAAGGTGTGAGAATACAGAACGGGATAGTTTGCTTTGTTATTCAGGGGATTTTGTAGCTCCAAGATCTCCTTGGTGCTACAGTTAACTTGTGACCAATATTAATTTAAAGGTAACTCAGGTACTCTACTGAAGACACAGCATTGTGTTTCATATCCTTTAAATAATAAGCTCTGTGGTGGACTACTAGAATTACTCTAATAATTTCTGTATCAATACCATTACTTTGGGAATTCTCTTTCTTCAGAGAGAGAGAAGCAGACTCCTGCTTCTTGTCCCATTTGAGCTCCATGGACGACGTAGTTGATGAAAGGTGCAGGGGAAATGTGATTTTGTTTACTGTACGCTGCAATTTTTAATTTAAGCAGGCAGGTTGGAAATGCCCTGAAGCATCTCAAGATAAGCCTAAGAAAGTGAGTTCTGCATTGTGCTAACTCAAGCTCATGCCTGTATCGAACAGGCACTTTTTAAGCTTTTTGATGTCTCCTCCCTCATTTTTCCTCAAGAAAGAAGGAAATTTTTCCATCTCAGAAAGAAAAATAAAAGAAATAAGTAAAATAAAAGTACGTACTTTTCCTGTAGAACAATTAAAGAATCTGAGTAACCACATATATGCTCCGACACTACTCACTGGCATGTAACGTGAGGTATTTGCCTGAGGTATTTGCCTGAATCCCGAGTGACCAGCTGGCAGTTGTCTGTGGTCTGGGTTCAGCTTCCTGGATTCTATAAGTGTTTTGCATTTTTTTAACTTACAGAAGAAAACAAATATTTTCCCTCACGTGAAAGGAAGAGCAGTCTTTTGTGATTTGACAAACATGCCACATGGATCTGAATGTGACTCTGTTTCTGCAGTGATTTTTGATCCGCATGTCTTTAGAAAGCTTCCCCAGTGCTTTTACTCATGTATCTATCTATTTATTTATTTATTGTCTCAAGCAAATAACCCAAACCTTTCTGTCATATGTCCCCCAGCTTCACCAAGGGATTCCATGACAGTTCCCATTACTACCAGGATGATTTTCAACGACAGTTCTCAGCTTGCTTTAGTCTATTCCGCCTTTTCTTCTTCCAGTTGCCATTTTTTTGTCATACCCTGCTGGTCACATCACAGGTTCCCATGACAATTCTTAGCAGTGCCGCAATACAAGTAGAGGTTGGTAGACTGAAACTCGAGAAGAAGAGTCTCCTTTGCGGCAAGGCATTCGCGTTGTTGGGCCCTCCAGAGGGTAGATGCCAGTACTTATACTGAAACTCAGGCTTTATATTCAGTTGTGGAGCTGTAAGGAGTGGTGCTGTGGTTTCATAGATCACAGAAAGGAATAAAAGCATATCTAGCAAGTGATTTAGTCTATTCATCAACTGCATTATTCTCTGGGGTTTTATTCCACTCCTAGAAGCAGCTGAGATTTATATATCTAAGGTAACAGGTCTTCTACCAAAACAACTGGGAATTTCTGTTAGAGAATCACTATACCAATGTTGTTATTAATGTTAGTCTTAATTGCATTGCACAAGCCTTGATTGCTCATGTAGCCTTAAGAGCTCTAATCAAAGCTCAGTGTGTAAGAAGGAACTGTACAAGTGAGAAAAAGCGTATTCTCTACCTATGATGTTTGTAGTGTTTAGATCAACAAGGAGTAGCTGGTGAGTTGTCCCAGCATTAGGACACAGATGCCAACGTTAAAATGAAATTGAGGAAGTGGTGTGAAAAAAGCTTTCCCTGTAGCCAGTACGTAACTGGAGGGATGGGTTGTCTGACACAAGGCAGGTTTTAATGGAGGGTTTAAAACTGACAATAGAAATCCTTCACAAATGTTTAGAGTGACCTTTTCAGCAGAGGACGTAATGAGTAGAAGTGTTGATAGGAAAAGCAAATGATCAATAACAGTGCAAAGTTGAGGGCTGATATCTTGTTCAAATCACAAATCTTACAGGAATAGGGTAAGTAAATCACTTTTTAAAGGCTAGCACAGAAAGCTTCCTTCGTGCATGCAAAGGATGGAGCCACACATCATGGAGAGAAGGATGCAGACAAAGCAAGATGCCAAAACCAACTTGAATAGTGATGTCTGCATGGACTGAGATCCCAGGCAGGCGGGGCACTTGATTAGCATCCAGGTGAAGAAGCAACCACCCTTCATGTGTATTTATTCTTAACTCTTGGTGATGATATAGTAGTCAGATACCAGCAAAGTCTGACATAGGAGTGACAACCTGATGAATAGAAAATGTGTGAATTTTCTAAATCCTAAGTTATTCCCTTATTTAAAATTATGTGTTTCTTCACAGGTCACTGTCATGATTCTGAGTCTAGCTAGTTTTGCAGGATTTAAGATTCCAAGCTCTCGATTTTCACAGCATCTGCGAGTGACAAAAATTTTTGCAACGCTTAGGTGGTGTGAGGTCAAAAAGGAAGACCATCTAAGCCACAGTAACGGGGCATTACATGAACCAAGGTAATTAACTTATACCGAAATTATATTATGTTTGATTCCATTTAGCAGTGGTGAAAATAGGCTCAATCGACTGTGTCATCAAAATATGGACTTTTCTGAAGCAGCACAATACATGATGCATTAGGAAGAGATGGAATATTGAGTAAACACTGAAGCAACAGCTTGGTAATTTGGGGGGTTTCTGAACTGCTAAGGCAACTACTTTAGCTATGACAATTCAATAGCTTTGTTTCCACCAACAGAAAAGGCAAACTACTGAAAGTAATGAAACTACTGGATTATCCTTTAATATAATGAATATAGAGAACACCGAGGTCAACTTCTGCATTTTATCTGGAAAGTGCTAGATTCAAAAAGCAGCTTACAGAACCCAGTCCAACTTTCGTGCCAGAGCTCCAGACCTCTTGCTCATCTTTCCTCAATAACCATCCAAAACACTGAATGAATAAGGTTTGAATTCCCACAGTGAGAAAAAAAAATCATAGGTAATTAAAGGCTGTATGGAGGCATAGAGGAGAAAAAAAGTAGGGTTTAGATTGCATAGACTACCTTAATTTTGGCACAATAAATGTCTGCATATGTAACTTCAGAAGAGTTAAGTAGTGTATGCTACTGATATTCCAAATGGGAAGTTTTAAAAATAAGAACAAACTAAAAGACCCCCCAGTGCCTGATAAGCAGAACTATTTACTGGTAGCAAGTGATTACTATCTTTTATTTATGTATGCATGATAGAATTATTTGAAAGAAGTAATATTCTATTACTCAGAGAGATGTTGATAAACGAATTATTAAAATGAAAACAGAACTTAGTAATGTGTAGAAAGAAAATGCTTTTCCATAAGCACAACAAGGAACAATTTCAGTGATTTATAAATTATATGTAAGTTTTCTCTATTATTTACCTTTCTTACAGGGGAAAAAAACCCCACAACCAAACATAGACTTGGCTGGAATAAATGGTCTCCTTCATCCATCACAACTGTTAAGGGAAAAATTAGTCTCAGGCATTTTCAGAATTTTTTAGAATTTTTCAGGTTTCAGGGTTTCAGTTATAGGTTTTTTCCCTGTCATGGATGTGCCCCATTAATCAACTGCACATTGTAATTTTGGGTCAAAAGTGGTCCCAATAATTTTTCAGTTGTTAAGAGGTAATTCTTTCAGTGCTGTTACCAAAGTAGATCTGAACAACGTGCTGTGCCTGTGGAAGAAACTTTTTTCTTTTACAGAGAGAGAATTTCTCAAGGACTGTAGACCATGCGATTGCTTTGTGAACTAAGCTGTATTGCAATTTGATTTTTTTTTAGAATTGCTTTAAAAAGCATTTAGTGGTAATATAATTTTGCCACCACTGAAACTTACTCTGGTATCTATACTGATAAACTGATTCACTCCCTGTTTACCTCCAGGGTTCTAGCTTTTAGATTACTATACTATAAACACATCATTTATTTCCCAGGGTCTAGCATGGATGAAGTGAGTTAGTTTCCCTTGCTAGAGAACTCAGGAATAGGAAAGATGAGAGGCGTATTCAAAAGGAAAAAAAAAAGAGAGGAAAAATAGGAAAATTATTTTAAAAGTCAAAAGGAAGAAAAGAAAAAAGACCCTTTCCCATTGAAAAAACTGTTCGGCTTTTTATTAGGTAAGTGTTAAGTTGATGTCACCATTTGGGTGAAGACAGGGAAGAGTGATTTGGTCTGGGAATGAGAGACCCTCAAGTACACCTGAATCCTGCCGTCTGGCACTGTGTGGTCAGTGGGATTCTGCATGGGCCCAGGGTGGCTGGGTCACGGTGAACGTGAAAGCACCTCAGAAAAGAAAGCGTCTCAAAAGTCTCCGTGAGAACTGATGACCGTGCAAATAGCATCTCTTCTGTTACAGTTCATATTTCATGGAAGAAATGCGGCCCTACGGTACTTTGTGAAGGACTCCCATATCGCTTCAGGAGGGCCAAGATTTCGGTCGTGTTTTTGAGGTGGGTGCGTAAAGCCAGGGTGACAACCCGCCAGTGCTTCTCAATACGATAGCGGCACTACGTCACTCGGGACGGCTGGGGGGGGACAGAGGATGAGACTGTCACGTCTGTGCTTTGCTGGGCAGAATAATAAGGCTCACCTGTTTATCACTGTTTGCTCCAGCTGTAGTTGTAGTTATAAGACGGGAAGTAGCTGCTTTTTTAATATTCCCTGTTGCAGAAAGGGAAGGTTTTATGAGAGGTGAGAGTAGGACATGGGCCTCATGATTCACCAGCCAGACTAGCTGAGGTAAGGTTTTTATTTTTTTAAAGTGAAGTAACTTACTCCTCAGTAAGGAGGAGGAGTTACATCAAAGCTGATGCACAGGCAGCGTTCTTCCTGGGCAATAACTAAATCCTTCTTTTCTTCCTCGGGTGGTGGCTTCTTGGGGAGCAGCTCCTGTGAAGGTAATAGCTCCTGCTAGTTCCTACGCCGCTAACTGGTGCTGCCCGTCTAAGTCTTACCTTGGCCAGCGCTAGACTGCTTTGGCAAGCGACAGGGTCCCGCCTTGCCTCGGCGGCAGCAGGAGCTGCGGGCTCGTTCTGGGTGCTCTCAGCACCTCACTTCCAGATCCCAGCGCATTTTTGCTGCCATCCAGCAGTCTCCATGGCAACCCTCGCTGCTGCAGCACGCTCACGCATCGCATATGTGCAGCGCGCGTTGTCTTTCCCTCCTGCTTTTAAATACCTTATTTGTTTTTTGGGGGCTTTTTTTTTTTTTGTCCTCCTCCCTACAGAAATAATGGCTTTAATGCAGATAATGAGCCTGCTGTGTTGCCAGATGAACACTTGGGTAGTTTTGCAATAGTCCTTTCTGGGTCTAAATCACGCGCTAATGATCAAGTGTCTTTTTCCTACACTGTTTCCCGAGGTTAGTTTAAATGCATATTGGTACAGCGCTGGTATTTGCACTGCTAAATCTACATACAAAGGAAGGACAATTAGGATGTATGCAGTCACGCATGATCTTTTTTGGAGCCATTGTACAATATTTATGCTTCTTTATGCTTCATCTGTTCTGAATTAGGTGGCTCTTTCAGCTGGAGCCCTGCTGAAAGCCTTGTGCAGAGGGTAAAGCTATTATTGTGCAGTTTATTCAGGAGAGCATGAATTTTGCAATATTGTTACCAACTTCAAATCTTCATGAACTGTATCTGCATGAATGCAGTTGACCCAGTACCCATGATGCACTGTCAAGAATTGAAAGAATTTCATGGGGCAGCCTGAAGCAACCAACATCTGCTTTTGGACATCTCATATGAACAGTGACATTGCCCACAGGAAATCGCTTCTTTTCTACTGGTGGAACTTTGTCTCTCTGGTTCCTAAGTTCTTCTAAATGAGCAGAAAAGGAAAAGAAGAGGAAAAGGAAAAAGAAGAAGTAGAAGAAAATAATAATAAAAAAAAAAGTAAAAGAAAAAGGAGAAAGAAAAAGAAAAAGAAAAAGAAAAAGAAAAAGAAAAAGAAAAAGAAAAAGAAAAAGAAAAAGAAAAAGAAAAAGAAAAAGACTTCAGAAGGATAGAAAGCCAATTGAGAAATGACTAATAGAGAGTCCTTGGAAAGCAAATAAAAAGTTACACTGATGTTACCACACTGCTTCCAAGAGCACGTTTAAAGGAACTCAATCAAAGTGTGTAGACCAAGCATTTAACCTAGCCTGACCTTCTTGAAACCAGTCCATCTCTTCCCTTCTCTGATCTCTTGATCTTGTCTGAGTGTTGAGAATATTGTTTCCAGGAACACATAAAGGAGAAGGATCCACAAGTGGACGGAGATGTTCCGGGACTTCAAAGAACTGGATATTTCCAAGCTCACTTTGTTTGTGATGTCAAATAAAACATATAGTCTGTCTTGTGTAGTGCTCCAACGGAAAAATTAGTTTTGAGTGTTTTACATGACAAATACCATGTGAAGATAAAATCCAAAGAAGTTCATGAAGCATTCAGCTAGTAGAGTTATCAGTAGAACAGCTTGGAAATAGTTTTACATTACAAAATGGCATTATAATTTATTAATATTTTCAAATCATCTAGGTTTTTTGGTGAAATTTCCCAAGAGAGAAAAAAATCTTTCCAGTTAATTCAAAGTGAATTTTGAAAGTAGCACAAGTCTTTCCATGAGAGTGCTTCTGTGGAGGGAGGAAGCTGGAAATCTGAAAACTCTGCAGCTGAAGAAAGGCTGGAACAAATGTCTCCTGTTCCCAGATTCATAATCCAGTCTCTAAATGATACCAAATCATATATCCACATGTTAAAAAAAACCCTAAATGAGTCAGTTTTGTCTAAAAGGGTATCTTAGAAGCTTACATTTGGCAGGAAATTTTACACACATGAGTTCCCATCTGATCCTGAAACTTCGGGTTATAGATAAATGCAAAGAGTCCAGCAAGAGACAATGTCACAGAACCACCGCATCTTCCAGTGTTTCCAATAGCCTAAAGTAGGCGCCCCTATAGCCTGAGTCCAGTGGGTATTGCTAAACCTATTCTTATGCAAAGGAACCTAATTCTTCTGAGGTATAGGATAAAGAACATAAATAACTAACTCAGGTATTTCAATCACACCCAGAAACTTTGAGTCATTTTGAGCTGTTTTAAGGATCTAGTCTGAAACAGTTTGCCCCCAAATACCCAAGAAACCTTACTAGAGAAGGAGATTGAGCCCAGGTCTCTGACAGCCACCTCATGTTTGTACATCATGCAGAGAAAACACACATTCATCCTAAAGCTTCATCAAGTGACACTGGCTGCAACTTTTACTGAAGGGTGTTCCACGGGAAGCATTTGCCAAATGAGTAACCACAACAGTGGTGTGGAAGGCTGCTTTCGATTTTAATGGAGAACATGAGGTGAAGCAGCATCTGACAAAGAAAGACGAAAAAGAACTGAATAGAACCTTCTATTCTCACTACTTAGGAAAGCACAATAATTTGCAGGGAAACCATATCCAGGAATTCAGTATACTGAATTTGTAAGAATTTTTGTACAAAAAAAAGCAACAATGGCAAAAATCTTGAAAAGGAAAACTTACTCTCTTATCTTTTTTGATTCTGTCCTTAAAGATAAAAGATCTCGGTACAAATTATGTATTAGTGAACGTGCTATGGGAAAAGGTAAACTGTAGATACAGAAGAATAAAGCCAGAAGACAGATAAAGCAAAATAATTTAACATAGAAATATGCTTAACTATTTTTCCTTTTGATTGTTTTCCTAAAAAGCCACTGCGTGCCTCATCACAGTCAAGTAATGTAAACATCTGGTTCACTGCTAAGTTCCTTGACTGTCCACACAAAATGTATTTTTATTTTTGTTAGTGGTATTTCTTTTGCAATGAGCCAACCCATTTCTTATGAAAGGAAAGCTGAGTGCAGTTCTCAAGTAGAGCACTCGGGAGCTCTGCTGTACTGAAAAATACCCATTACATTACTGTCCCGAAAGGTCTTGCATCCTCAATTTGGCAGACCGTGGCACAGCCCTCACAGCATTCCATGTATTTAAAGTGGAAAAACAACTAAAATCTCTGTTTTAGCAGAAACAGTCTAGGGCAAAAGTCAAATGAGACCTAGGCAATATCGTGAATGGAATCTGGAGAGTAACTCAACTGATTGAATTTAGGTAACTAGCTCAGGGTGAGCTGAATAGATTTCAAGATGCTGCTGACTCTAAATGGGAGCTTAGACAGCTACAGTGCCTGCAGGCATTGGCATGCAGGTATTTAAATTTTGGCATCATTAATTTGGAGGTGAATTCTGCCTAGGCACTGTGCTTGCAGAGCAATAGCCCTGAACCATGCAATTGCAAACCACTCTACATCTCTTAGTGGGAGGCGCTGGGTAGTCCCTGGTCATGGATATGCCTTTACCTCCACTCCATGGTCACTGCTCAGGGAGCAGTTTTGCCATAAACACTCTAAACAGTTCCAAGCTGTAATTATTCTTCCCCTCCCCCATTTAAATCCTCATAATGAGAAAATTTGTTTCTTTTTCTGTTCTTCAGGGATTTGCTATGAAAAATTGAGAAGTATTATTTTGGCATGAATGGATTAGATCTACAAAACCAAAATGAACACCTAAAGCTATAGAAGGAGATCTGTGGTCTTTAATTTTTTTGTTATAATGAAAACAAGTTTTCTTTCGTATCAGTAACCTCAGTAACCTTTGTTTAGGCAGGAGCCAGAACTTTCTCTTCAAACTAAGGGTCGTCAAAGTCATTATCACTTTGTGCTTTGTATCAAGTTAACATCTTGGACTGCTTTCACCAACACAATAGACTAAATATTTTCTAAGACAAAATAGAATAAAGAAGAAAAGAAATGGAAAGAAATGTCTTCAAACTGAACGTTAGGAAACAAATCGTTCCATAATGCACGCACAATTTTTCCTGAGAAAAAAGGAGAATAAAAATGAACTGCAAACGATGTGTTTTATTCATGTTGCTATCTCTTGAGTCTTAATCGAAGGGTTTGTCTAGACCAATGCTACTGTAGAAAGCAAAAAAAAAAAGGAAAAGAGTGATGACGAAAGTTAATCGCCTTATTTAAGTAAGCTCGCTCCTAATGAATGATTTGCTGCACCCTTTATGGCTTCCTCTCTAATCAAAGAACAGAGAAAGGCTTTTTAGGTGCATGATTCAAAGCACTTACCGTAGATTTCTGCTTTGAACTGCCATGTAAAAGAGCCTGTCTCAATGGGCAGAAGCACAAGGAACTGGTCCCCAAACATGACTATCAAAGCTGAATGTCACTGGATAGTACAAAGATGCCCCAGTGACAGCATGAAGTACAACTTTCTCACTGATGAATGACACAAACTATTACCCATTTTTCCTGAGGTGAGTGGCTAACATATTAAATTAAACACTGTGGATGTCTGCCCTGTGTGGTGCCTTATATTTATTCTTTTGTTTCAAGTCAGATAGTGTAGTTACTGCAGATGAGTGAGAAGTCTTTGAGTTTAAGGGCCAGAGGCTAAAGAGATTTTGCCTCAGGATAAAATACAGGAATTATTTAAGAACTGAAAAGTATTGTAAACTGAATAACAATCATGAATAAATTGAAACAGCCTAATTAAAAAATAATAAAGTCACAGGTTCTGTAAGAAAATCCTGACTGTGGAGAGTGTTCTGGTCCTATAGAACCATTTAACTTTTCCCATCCCAGTGCCCACCTTACAGATGATATCGACATCATTTGTTTTGGTTGTGCTAACATCATGACTTTATTTTACATCTACTTCTCTCATGAAATGATACAGTTATCTAGTTCAGTTTGAACTATGTACATATTATACTCCATTGCTTCACCTTTCTCTTTACAGCAGTCAACAACAATCACAAGGAGTAACAAACAAGCGCTCCATGATTGTCTTCCATTTCTCAGGATCTTCCTTCCTGAATGGTCACAGATGCCATTCCAGGAATTTTCTCCTGTTGTCTCATGCAACAGTTGCTCCATCAATCATACATATCTGCTCCAAGATCTGTTTCTGACTTCATCTCTTCTAGGTGCTTATTTACTGTCTTAGAATCATAGAATCACGGAACAATTTGGGTTGGAAGGGACCTCTAAAGGCCATCTAGTCCAACCCCCCTGCAATCAGCAGGGACATCTTCAACCAGAGCAGATTGCTCAGAGCCCCGTCCAGCCTGACCTGGGATGTTTCCAGGGATGGGGCATCTCCCACCTCTCTGGGCAACACCTGCCAGTGTTTCACCACCCTCATTGTGAAAAATATCTTCCTTATATTTAGACTAAATCTACCCTCTGTTCATTTCAAACCATCACCCCTTGTCCTATGGCAACAGGCCCTGCTAAAAAGTCTGTCCCCATCTTTCCTATAAGCCCCTCTCAGCCCTGGCAGCTGCAGGAAGGTCTCCCCGGAGCCTTCTCTGCTCCAGGCTGAGCCCCCCAGCTCTCCCAGCCTGTCCTCCCAGCAGAGCTGTTCCAGCCCTCGGAGCGTTGCTGGGGCCTCCTCTGGCCCCACTCCAGCAGGTCCATGTCTATCCTGTGCTGAGGGCTCTCAGTACTCAGCTTCACTCTTTGTTGGGTTCATTACTCAGAGTCCTTTAGTGCTCTGGCAATAAGTGTAGAATGATGTATTGTTGATCACACAGCATAATAAAGTCCTGTGGTAGCTGAAATCCCAAGTGAGTTGTGATTCCTTCTATACCAATGCATTTGGCCATTTCCTAAAATTGCATCTCACATTATCCTACAATTTATTTGCCTTCTATCGTGTATTTTTCATGCATCTGCCATTTACTTACATTCTGCCACCACACTTATTACATATTCTTGCCCAGTTATTAAAGCTCTCATCCTTGAAAGCACCCACATACTGTCTGTGAATCAGGTGAATTTGGTGCTCCTTTCATAATGATGGTGTTCACCCAGCAGCAGCTAGACCATAACCTTCCTGCTTCCTTGTACTTGGGCCAATGTTAGAAGCAGAATCATCTTGTCTTTCACAGGCAAATAGATTTTACCTATCCTTAGTTGCAAGTTAAGTGTCTCATTCCAGACTCAACTTAACCTATGAACAATATTTATAAAGGCAGAGCAGTAATGTGATATTTTAAGTAAAATGTTAATGGCAGTCAAGGTTTTAAAATGCCAGCATGCAAGTGGCTGTGTAAGTTTAAAATTTAGTGGCTTTTTGTTTGTTAATTTATTTTTGTGTGCTGGCATGTTAAGTGTTTTTGTTGTGGGGTTTTTTTTTTTCTGTACTCTTGTCTCATTCTAGAATTTCCAGCAACCTCCACTGGAAAGAAATACATATCCACATGCATATGTGTATATATATAAATATTTATAAATATATATATCATTAGGTATTTTCTATAGAGGATCATTCCTGATGAAAACAGAAACAAACAAGTAGACAAACAAAACCCAAAAACAGAAAAGACATATTAAAAGATTAAATACGAAGAAACTGGATTGTATTTTTAAAAGATGAGATGTGATCTCTACTTAACTAAAAAGCTGTAAGAAAAAAAGACATGTACTTCACACAGTCAAAGCTTAATAGTTCTGAATACATAAACCTCAGCAGATTTAAAATATACTGAAGTCTCACATTCTGTGCAAATCCACAGCGAGAAAGAAGGTATTGAAGTGAGCGAATGACCTTTCAGTTGTCTCAAGGACAAGCGACTGTCTTCAACACAAGTCTCTGCTGCTCATGCAGATGAGCACGGGCCCTCAAAACCAAAGCCCGCTTTCCCCAAGGGCTCTCGTTTGCACAAGCTCTTCATGAGACCAACGCAAACAAGTGGACAAGACTGTTCAAGAGACTCGTAAGAAATACATTGGCTGTAAGATAATGTCCTCCATGGTAATTACAGCTGTGTCTTTTAGGATGAAGGTAGATACACCTGCTGGCAAAAATGTACATAGACTCATAAAAAGTTTGTATCACTGGCGAATAATTCTCTTCTACAATACTTACTCCTTCAAATTGAAAGTAAACATTTTATGCTAAGGAACAGGACATTCTTAAGCTGATCATTTTGCTTATATACCAAGTATTCTGCTCCTTGGGGTTGCTTTTGTGTTATTATTTGTTATGACCTTCATAGTTCATATTTTTAAAAGTCATAAGTAAATATATGGGTTGTTAAATAACTCCACATATACACGCAATATGTCATTATTTAAGTAATGTATATAGCACTTAGTACAGTCACTAACTTCTCCATCTAGAGTTCATTCCACCATCGGAAAAAACCTACCAAAAAAAAATGTTTTAACTCTTTAACCCCTTTTTGATATGTATTTAATGGCATCATAATATGTTTTTATTGGAAAAAAACCCCAGTGATTAACATTTTGCCACAATAACTCCCTAATGTCATATTCCCTAATAAAATTCTTAGTCATCATTTCTCAAAAAAAGTCACAGTCTTTCAATATGTAGGTGTACTACCCAACTGGGGCATAGGGTTTTGGCTGGATTTCTTTTTCTTTCTTTCACTTCTTACAGGCAGAGAGATGGAAGGCTGACAAAGAGCAAACTATAAATCATTCATTTTCAAAATTATGTTTTGACCAGTCTCTGGAACTGAGGAAATGACTGTTGCAGGCTTTGGATGTGGTCTAAATTATGCCACAGGCTATGGTTCCCTCAGTGACCGTACAACACCTGAAAACTGCACATTCCTGCCATTATTTTTTTATTACTCTCATAATCCCATCTTTTCCAGTATTCCCAGCTGTAAGGTGATACCCTGAAGGGCACAAAGGGCAGGAGATAAGATCAAAATTTTAGATTTTGACTCTACAGGAAATAAGTTCTGTGTTTTCTCCAGTTCTGTTAAAAAAAAACACATAAGTTTCTAATTAATCTATAATATATCCAAAATGGGACGTTTCACTGTTTTTTTTTCCCGAGTGCATTCAGTAGATATTTTTCTATCACAGCTGGAAGAATTTGTCACTGGAGATTCCTTCTTCCCCTTCTCTTGGCACAAGTTCCACCGGGACAGGATTCCCTTAAACAATGTCAGGCAGGCAGGGATGCCCTAAGGAAAGCAGTGACTCGTGCTGTTACTGACCTTTGGAAAACTGCGCCTCTGGAAAGCCCACAGCAGCAAAAATTAGACTTCACAAAGAGTTTTAAAAAACTTACTGAGCTGAATCTTATCACATCCACGCGGAAGAGATAAGCGCTCTTCGAGCCACTGAGGTTCTTCCAACAGCAAGATAGGAACTTAAGGGATAAGGGAAAATTGCTCCCACCGATGACCCAGGCTGGCACAAATGAGCCCTCTGGTGAGAATTTTATTTTTTTTCTGTTTTTTCATTAGATATTAACCCCTTTTTTTCAGGTGCTGACACTGGCTGTGCTGAAATGCCTGCACGAGCCTGTTAAACATATGTGAACTAGCTTTATTTATAAAGTAGATGCTAGGTTTTGCCAGGTGTTGAGGCACCAGCTGCCTCTTCAGGCAGACCTCCCCACTTCTCCTCCCAGTTAACTAATCTTAGCCTGAGTTAGTCTGATTTTAATTTCCAGCTGCTGGATTTTGTTATGCCTATGATTTTTATACTGAGGAAACCTTTAGTAAAAGAGGTCTTTCCCTGCATAGGTACTTACAGATAATCATAAATTGTTTTCCTGTCTTTTCCTGAAGCAGATTAAGTAGACTGAGCTCGTGTGATCTCTGTCCATGAGGCATATGTTCAAGAATAGAAGGACAGCTTTACACAACTTCTCAGAAATGTTTCCGATTTTTCGAAAGCCTAGAGCTGGGCATGGTATTCCAGTAACAGCCAACTGATGTTTTCTGCAGACACCTCCCGCTGCCGTGGCTGCCGGTTCACAGCGTGCACCCACGTCGCACATAGCACTCCCGCCCAGCTAAGGCGCTTTAGCTGGGATGGGACAAGATATTAGTAAGTGTCCTGAAGAGATTGCAGCTGTACACGGAAGAGCTGGATGGAATTTCTGATTTACTAATTGGTTTTATACCAATGCATTTATTCACAAGCAGTAAAGCCATGGTAGTACAGCAGCAGTAGTAGTAGCAGAGTACTGCAGTCCTCCCCGCACATGCACGCCATGCTAGCATCGGCGCTGCTCTACGGCATTTAGGTAACGTATGGAGGTGGGTACGCTGCACTCAGCTGAGTGCCCGCATTTGAATTTTGCTTGCTCTGTGGGTGATTTAAACCACTGTGCGAATCCCGGCTACATAAAAGTGGTGTTATTTGGGGTTGGAGGAGGAAGGGTTGTGGTTGGAAGCTCTCTAAAGCAGAAGAACGCATCTCTCTCGCAAACGAACAGGCTAAGTGAACCGGTTACGTTCCTTTCCGCTAACTCATCCAACTCTGCTGCTCACCACTTCCTGTGAGAGATGTAATTACTTTGATTCTTGCTTCAGGCCACTACTGCTCTTTTGGTGCTACTCTACAGCTGTTGAACTCCTACTGTACTTGCCCTATTATAATCCTTTTTTTTTTTTAAATACCAGCAATAACTGGCTTATTATGTTAACACTGATTTCATCTGATGGGCAGCTCAATGTGAAACACAGAAATTCTGGCCACATTTCAGCAGAGACATGGTGTAATGACTTAGGTTTGTCTTATATTTACAGCCTGTCAAAATACAAGTGACAGAGATAGGAAAGACTATTGTTTTTCCTATAACTCTAAATTTTGGAAAGTTTTATACAGGATTTCCATAAATTATCCACTAACTAATAATGCCACATTCAGAAAAGTCCAATATTTACCTTTATAATGTATTCTGAAGCTTAATATAGCTTGCAAGGATATTGAAAATATCCTTGAAAAGGATATTGTGAAGCCAACAAGGCAACCTGAATTAAGGGAAAGAAATTTTAGGCTGCATATCACAAACCCACACTTAATTGTGAAAATTACTAGCTTGCTTTAAACTTCAGTACCTCTTATAATCAAGACGGTCAGTGATTCAAAATATCTCTTATAATTTTGCATACATTGTCCTTTAAAACTCAGCAAACAGCAATTTTGCTTACAGGATGCATGCATATAGACACAGCTATCCCTTTCCGTGGACAAGTGAGTTCAGCATGCAAATATTATTCTGTATATACTCATGTTTATATCCCTTACGGGTTGAGGTCAGGCAGAATTATTCATGAAAGCTGCTTTAGGTGGCTTTAAGCTTCTCTCTTTCCATTAACTATTCAAGGAACTTGGATGTTCTGAAAGACACTTAACTTTCAAAAGTAGCTTAACATACATAAAAAAACCACCCTGGCTGTCAAATTTAGTTATGAATTCATAGTTTTCCAGTGACGCGTGGATTTTTTTATATCTGGATCTGTAAGTTAAACTATTGACACAACAGCAAATCTCTGGATAATCAGTATGAGTTTTATGGTTTGAATTAACTTCTTTATGTTAATTGTGATTACATGCTGGTGAAAAAGATGCAAGCACTTAGGAACACCTTGTTCAATATCTTCTGGCGGGTCCACAAAAACACAATTAACATGAAGCAATCGATAACCCAGGTAAATATTTAATTCACTTTTCATAACTGAAAGAGCACAAAGCAGCCAGTGCTTCTTAACAAAACCCCCCAACACAGAGACATGAGACTAGACAAGTCCAGTTGCTCTAAATCGAAGGTAACCTCAGGAAAGCAGAGCGCCAGATTGCCTAGAGGCAGGACACTTCTGTTGTTACCGTTATCAGCCTTTTGCCCTGGACTAAGCCTCCGAAGAGTACGACTGCTGTCACAGTATAGGTGTGAACATACGGATGTTCACTTAGAGTGCTTCAGGGTCAATATATGAGATATGGTATATGAAAGCTACATACAATTGCCCTTAACCTCTACATTCTGGAAAAAGTGGATTAAGGCTTCTATTTCTAATGTGACAGTCATGAGTTAGTTCTAATGGCAAAACATCTGACACATTTTAAACAATTGAGTCAGCTAAGTTATCAGCTACTTCTCTAACTAGCAAACAACTGACCTGGTAAATGTTTAATTTTGGTGCAAAAGAAAATCCATTCTTTAAAATTTGGTTGAGTGTCCTCCAGGAGCAAATGCATACAGGGTATTGCCAAATAACTGAGTAGGAATGGCTTCCTAAAATGTAGCTGATGTTTCATACATGATATATATTGCTTAAACTTAATTATAGTCTCATATACACTTCTTTATTCTTTTTTTGGGTTTGTTTTTAAATGAGAAAGGAAAGTGTTTTTTATTTATTGAATGTACACTGATGATGTGAAATAAACAGCAAACACCACAGTCATGTTTACAAGAGTAGTAGTCTAATCATTTTTGCTTTCCAGTGTATTTACTGTAAAGAAATATATTTCATTTAAAAAGAGCAATTAACTTGTGCAATCACTATGTACAGTAAGACATTGATTCTTCTCAGTACTACATCGCTATTAGACTCTAGCTGAATGCAATAACTAACCCAAGGCTGACATATAACAGAGGAAGAAGATGTTTTTATTTCAGAGGAATCTGAACAACTTTCAATTTCCAAATGATTAGAGCAAAGATACTCACCATAAGGAACTGACACCATTAGTCATACATTTTATTTGATTGCTTTTCCTAATAAATCTCTTTGTAGTGCTTGGATTTCCTTTTTCTAGTGAAAGTAGAGATAATTTAGGCTCAGACATGACTCAATGTGGTTGCTGTTCATGAACATACCAATGTTAATCCACCAAAGTCTTATTTATTGTAGCTGACAAATCAGGCAGAAGAAATCTGTAATGAAAAACAGTTATATTTTATGACTATGAAATCCTCTCATAAAAATTTAAAGGCCAAAAAATACAAGGGTCAATGGGTGTCATTAATTTTGTCTTCATCTGCTGCATTGTATTGGTTAGTATTAGTAGGAAGGTCTAGCAGTTACTGACCAGAAACAAGCAGAATGAGTAGGCAATATAAATCTTTACCTATCTATATCTGTGAACTATAAGCTCTTTCTCCCTTTTATATAGATATACACACATATACACATAGCCATATACAAGTATCACAAAGTTTTCTTACTTCGAAATCTCCAAATCTGTCACTTCAGCAAATTCAGTGCCAAAAAAAGCATCGTTTTCATTCCTCCCAAAATCATGTTCAGGATTTCTTGGATGTTTGAGACCAACAGTCACAGACTTCACCCAAAACCTGGCTCCTGCATCTGTCACAAAAAAGACCTGTTGGGCAACGTTCGCCCACAACTCAGTCATCAGACCTACTGTAGATTCTAATGGTTTCTAAACATTTCAAACCATTATGGTCCAGGAAGACTGCATCCTGCCTGCCTATATGGAAAAAATCCTGTAGTGAATAGGTTGGTAGATTCCCCAGAGCAGCCATCAGCTTGGTTACCCTGGCTGCTTCTCACAGAGTATGCAGAAAACCAGGGTCTGACAGTCCTGGGTGGGAGAGAGTGAGGCTGAATTGCTTTTTTGCCTCTCTTTACTTCAGACTTTGTGGTTATTGAGGCATTTGTATTGGGCATGTATAGGAGGTGATGTGAAAGCCAAGCCTACAAGCTTAGACTCAGCCTGCGATGTTGCTTAGGCACCTCAAGCAGTAGTGTCCAAAATCTGCAGATTTTTTATGAGCAAAAAAGGATTTGATTGCTTCTCTGTTTAGCTGGAAAGAAAGTGTTTGGCTTTTCTTTTTGTTTCAGTACTGTCTCTGATTAGTGCTGGAAAGCTTTTCGCAAAGACAAACTTAAATGAAATGCATTCAAAAAATGAAATGTAACAATCTGTCTTCAGTTTCTTTTAATAATTATTGGGAGGAAAATTATTTTTATCTTCATATATAAATGTGAAGTTCTTCCCAGTCTTGAGATACACCAGTGTTACAGAATTTTAAACTTCACTCAAATTCCACTCTAAAAATGGAAATTTTTCTTAATTGCCGGGACAAGTTCAGGCACATCTTTTGAAAAGAAGTGGGAGAAAAAGAAAGGAACCAGAAGGCTTTTGGGTCAGAATAAAGACAGGGAGAACACTTACAAAATATTTTCATAGGCAAAATAGACTCAACTTGCGTAAAATTAATTTCATTTGTTGCCATTTAAAATATATTTGGGTACTGAGGAAAAAAAAAAGGACACATCTGCTTGGGCTGCAGGGAATCACCTGCTCCACCACAGCCTCCTCCACAGGGGGCAGGGGAATATCTCCTCCAGCGTGTGCTGGTTTTGGCTGGGATGGAGTTAATTTTCTTCATAGTAGCTAGTATGGAGCTACATTTTGGATTTGTGATGAAAACAGTGTTGATAACACAGGGATGTTTTTGTTCTTGCTGAGCAGTGCTGACACAGTCAAGGCCTTTGCTGCTTCTCACCCCACCCCACCAGCGAGTGGGCTGGGGGTGACCAGAAGCTGGGAGGACACAGCTGGGACAGCTGACCTCAACTGACCGAAGGGATATTCCATACCATATGACATCATACTCGGCAATATAAAACTGGGGGAAAGGAGAAGGAAAGGGGGGGACGCTCGGAGTGATGGCGTTTGTCTTCCCAGGTAAGTGTTATGCGTGATGGAGCCGTGCTTCTCTGGAGATGGCTGAACCCCTGCCAAAATTCCTTGTTTTGCTTTGCTTGCATGCGTGGCTTTTGTTTTACCTACTAAACTGTCTTTTATCTCAACCCATGTGTTTTCTCATTCTTACCCTCCCAATACCCTCACTCCACCGGGAGGGAGTGAGCGAGCAGCTGTGTGGAGCTGAGTTGCCGGCTGGGGTTAAACCACAACACAGCCTGGAGAACCTCCACGCCCGCCTCCTTCTCTGACCTCGGTGCCCGCAGTGTCATTTTTCACCTTTTTCTCTCTCCTCCTCTGCCTGTCCAGTGTTTTCTGCTCTTTCTTCAGAGCATTTTCCCAGAGGTGCCACCAGCTTGCTGGTGGGGCCATTGCAGAACTGGTGGGAGCCAGCAGGCACCAGCGGTTCGTGGCGTGGGGCAGCCCTGGAGCTCTCCTCACAGAGGCTTCCCCGCAGCCCCACCCCACCAACATGTTGCCATACACACCCAATTAATTAATTTCTACTGATTATTACTAACTGCCAGGGGGTGACGGGTTCATCAGAGTTGCCAGATCCCTCTTTAAAGATTTCGTCCTTTGCCGTATGGACAAAGTTGCTCAGCCTGATCCAAACATTATTTGCGGTGCCAAGGAAGAAATCCTACTGCTCTTGCACAGAAACCAGAAGTAAGCAGTCATGTTAGTGTGGCTACCAATGGCTACAGGCTGGTCAGGAGGGACAGGCAAGGAAGGAGGTGTGGAGGTGTTGCCTTCTACATCAAGAAAAAGAGTGTGAAGATCTGTCTCTGAGGAGTAGCCATGGGCAGGTTGAAAGCTTGTGGGTAAGAATCAGGGACTGAGGCAGCAAAGGGAACCTTGTGGTCGGTGTGCTCCAGCTAAAGGAGGCACCGTGCTCACAGGCTCTTGTCCTGCTGGGGGACTTCAACCCCTTCAACATTTGCTGGAAAAGTAGCACCGCGAGCTGTAGGCAATCCAGGAGACTCCTGGAGTGCATGGAGGATAACTTCCTATGCCACCTAGTAGACAGCCCTACCAGAGGGGATGCAATACTGGACTTGTTGATCACCAGCACGTGTGAGCTAATTGGTGACATCAAGATCGGAGGCAGCTGGGGCTGCAGTGATCATGCGCTGGTGGAGTTTGCAGTCTGAGGGATGTGGGGCAGGTGAAGAGTAAAGTCAGGACCCTGAATTTTAGGAAAGCAAAATTCCAGCTCTTCAGGGAGTTAGTGCTGGGTCTAGTGCCAGGACGCCCTGGGAAACTGCCCTCAGGGACAAGGGAGCAGAACAGAGCTGGCAGATCTTTAAGGACTTTTTCCATAGAGCACAAGAGCTCTCCATCTCCAGGTGTAAGAAATCGGGAAATGCAGGCGAGAGACTTGAAACCCGCTGGTCAAACCAAAGGGCAAGAAGGAAATGCACCGGCAGTGGAAGCAGGGACAGGTATCCTGGGATAAGTACAGGGACACTGCCTGGTTGTGGAGGGATGGGGTCAGGAGGGCCAACGTGCGGCTGGAACTGAACTTGGCAAGGGATGCAAAGAATAGTAAGAAGCGCTTCTACAGGTATGTCAGCCAGAAAAGGAAGGTCAAAGAAAGTGTACCCCCCTTGATGAGCAAGGCTGGCAAACTGGCAACAACAGATGAGGAGAAGGCTGAGGCACTGAATGACTTCTTTGCCTCAGTCTTCACTGGCAGTGTCTCTTCTCACTCCTCTTGAGTGGGTGGACTGCAAGATGGGGACTGGAGAAGCAAAGTCCCTCCCACTGTAAGAGAAGATCAGGTTCGAGACCACCTGAGGAACCTGAACATGCACAAGTCTATGGGACCTGATGAGATGCATCCCAGAGTCCTGAGGGAATTGGCTGACGTAGTTGCCAAGACACTCTCCATGATATCTGAAAAGTCCTGGCAGTCAGGTGAAGTCCCTGGAGACTGGAGAAAGGGAAACATTGCACCCATTTTTGAAAAGGGTATCAAGGAGGACCCTGGGAACTACCAACCTGTCAGTCTCACCTCTGTGCCTGGGAAGATCATGGAGCAGATCCTCCTAGAAGCCATGCCAAGACACATGGAGGACAGGAAGGTGATTCGAGACAGCCAGCATGGCTCCACCAAGGGCAAGTCCTGCCTGACCAACCTTCTGTGGTGGCCTTCTGTGATGAAATGACTATATCAGTGGACAAGGGAAGAGCTATGCATGTCATCTATCTGGATTTCTGTAAGGCCTTTGACATGGACCCCCACAACATCCTTCTCTCTAAATTGGAGAGAGACGGATTTGATGGGTGGACTGTTGGGTGGATGACGAATTGGTTGGATGGTCACATCCAGAGGGTAGTGGTCAACAGCTCAATGTCCAGATGGAGATCGGTGACAAGTGGTGTCCCTGAGGGGTCTGTATTGGGACCAGTACTCTTTAATATCTTCATCAATGACATAGACAGTGGGATCAAGTGCACCCCCAGCAAGTTTGCAGTCAACACCAAGCTGAGTGGTGCAGCTGATGCATCTGAGGGATGGGATGCCATCCTGAGGGACCTGGACAAGCTCGAGAAGTGAGCCCACGTGAGCTTCGTGAGGTTCAGTAAGGCCAAGTGCAGAGTCCCACCACCTGCGTTGGGGATGAAGGGATCTAGAGCAGTCCTGCCAAGAAGGACTTGGGGGGAGTGGTGGATGTAAGCTGGACATGAGCTGGCAATGTGTGCTCGCAGCCCAGAAGGCCAACTGTGTGCTGAGCTGCAGGAAAATCAATGTGGCCAGCGGGTTGAGGGAGGGGATTCTGCCGCTCTGCTCTGGGGAGACCCCACCAGCAGTGCTGCATCCAGTTCTGGAGCCCTCAGCACAGGAGAGACATGGACCTGTTGGAGACGATCCAGATGAGGCCACCAAAAAGATCAGATGGATGGAACAGCTCTGCTGTGACGACAGGCTGAGAGAGTTGGGGTTGTTCAGCCTGGAGCAGAGAAGGCTCCGGGGAGACCTTATTGCAGCTGCCAGGGCTGAAAGGGGGTTATAGGAAAGGTGGAGACAGACTTTTTAGCAGGGCCTGTTGCGATAGGACAAGTGGTGGTGATTTGAAGCTAAAAGAGGGTAGATTTAGGCTAGATAGAAGGAAGAAATTTTTCATAATGAGGATGGTGAAACTCTGTCATGGGTTGCCCAGAGAGGTGGTAGATGCCCCATCCCTGGAAACATCCCAGGTCAGGCTGGACGGGGCTCTGAGCAACCTGATGTGGTTGAAGATGTCCTTGCTCACTGCAGGGGGATTGGACTAGAAGGCCTTGAAAAGTCCCTTCCAACCCAAAGATTCTATGATTTTATGATTGTGGATGAAAAAATGTATTTATTTCTTCTAAGTTGAGTTTCTGATGAAAGAGACTTTTTTTTCTGACCCCTGGGAGAAAAGGCTATTTTTTCTAATGTCATCAGTTCATTCCTTCTTGTTAACATAGTCATGCTTACAAATATTTTTCTCCATCTCCTGGGGAGAAGGTGAGGGAAAATACCGCTCTGTTTTCTAGAAGAGGAATCTGTAGCCTCTGTGCTCTGGAGGGGAAATACTGCACTTGATCTGCTTGTTCATTAATCTACCAGGCATCATTACAACTGCAACTAGAGATTATCCCAACTAGAGTTTATCGGCTCTGCTCTGTTTGTCAACTTGGTGAGCATTTTACATGAACATTCCTAGCCGCTGTATTCAGGAAGGACAAGTCCTCTTTAAAAATTGTTTGTCTCTACACTGAACAGAACCTAAATCATATTGTCCCTTAAAAAAGCACAATCTGACTCATTGCAACCTTCAACTATAATTTTTGGAGGCTGCTTTCACAGTTGTGTGGAAGATGAATAGTTTCTTTGAGGCATAGGATATGACTGGATTATGTAAATTCAGTATATTTATTAAAGAAAAGGATGTAGAAAGTTGATTAAATACAACAGCTTAAGTTTCTGGTGCGGAACAAAACATGTGTTGGTTGGTCTGCCTTAAAACTCTGAAGAGATTCACAAGTGTTGAAGCATTTAAATGGTTTATCGATGAGGAAGTAAACAGGAATCAGTTCTGTTAGCGATTGCTTGAACTGCTTGAACATATCGTATCAGTTACAATATATTGTCTGCATTCCTTAGAGGTGGGTATTGCAGGGGAAAAAAACAGCCACACAATGGTTGTTTTGGGGTTCCCAGATGAGAACTACTAAACAATGTAGCTTAATACTTTCACTTGTAAGACTTTAAAACACGCTTATTATTTTCTAAAGCTTAAACTATTTAGGATAATATATCTGCTGTCAGATGTCTTCTTCACAGTACATGTGATTTTGAAAGTGTTGAATAATACAGTTCAACCTTCTCCAATAACAAGATTGAAAGGACTGGAAGGATTTTTTTTATAAAGTATTTACAGTCCAATCACATAGAAATAATAGCGCTTCCAATCTTTGCAATATGACCAGAAGTTTGAAAGGTGTCCAGTTATCAAGGGCAGTGTTAAAGATCTTTACAATTTTGTAAATATGTGTATATATATATAAACACATATTTGAAAATTGAAGTTTGAATATGTTCTCAG
Source organism: Phaethon aethereus (assembly GCF_964289735.1). NCBI lineage: Eukaryota > Metazoa > Chordata > Aves > Phaethontiformes > Phaethontidae > Phaethon > Phaethon aethereus. The sequence goes on from NC_138578.1 coordinate 80,516,405, forward strand.
TAAGGAGGGAATCAAAATAAGAACAGGTATAGCCTGAAAAAGGTCTTGAAAAGGGTGGGAACAGAAGAAGAGAGATACATTGTCATGACCAGGAAAAAGTATGAACACAGACAGTGATAGGAAATGATGTGTTGGGAGAAACTCCAGATGTCTTTTTCTTAGCCTTCATTTTTTGGTCAGCCAACATCAGTAAATCCCAATGATCAAGCCATATTTTTCTTCATTTTCTAATCATTGGCCATGTGATGGAAAACGACCTCCTACAGCTGTCCGTCACTGAGGCAGTTGAAGTGACAGATGTTTGTTCTATGGTTCTGGGGCCTCCAGTGTGTCCAGTGACCCAAACTGGAGCCGTTCTGGTGCCATGTGATGCAATAAAGTACAAAAAAACCCCTTTAGATATTTCATGATGAAAAACTATTCTACCAGATGTTCTCTAAGGTTGCAAATCCAGGCACTTAAAGCTTACTGAATGCCAAAACTGACAGCTGCCTTTGCATGTAGCCCACTGGAGCGCTCACATTATGGTAGTCTCCCAACAAGAGTCCAGGACATTTTCCTCACGAGACATTTGCTTCTATGAAATCATTACATAGATTGCTATTATATATTTTTAACTCATCATTTACTTGCCAAGCAGCAACAAAAACACTATATGAGCTTCCCAACAGTCACCTTTAAGACACTGATTCTCATTAAGATTAATTCAGTTTATTTGTAGCATCTCTCTCTCTTCCTTTTTGCTCTGCCCTCTTCAAGTCTCTCACACATCCTTCAGTATGGGTGAGGAGGAATAATTGCAAGTGTTTGAGTTAATGTGGCCTAATGAGTAACTCTAAGTCACCAAAGTGATGTTAACTGAGCAAACAGCCTTTTCCAGTTTACTGAATACATTAAAAAAACAAACAAAACTGTATTATCATAGTGGCTCATGAAGGTAGTATAAGCTAATACACTGCTTGTGGTTGAGATGGGTTTGCTTTACACAGTTTTGTTGCTCAGTTGTGGTGAATCCTAACTCGTTCAGAAGGCAGGATTCAGTTGCTTGAGAGCATCTGTCTGTCTTCCCTCACATTTCAATCTATGATGAAGAACAGGTTAAGGGACAAAAGATTTCCCTGCAATTGTTTCCCTCTTCTCTAACTTTTATAGCTGTTGTTCAGACAAAAGATATACTAAATTGTGTGTTCTGGGATGTAATTTATTTTTTTAATCAGTTAATTACAATGACAAGATTGCATTTTTAAAATGAAAATAACACAGACTTTCTGTAACAGCAAAAAAAATCTCTTGGTCATCTGTTGGTGACCACAATACATATACCACATACCAATACACATGTATTGCCATGGCTTTTTTAACAGGTTCAGGCATTTCCTCTCTCATCTAGATTTTCTATGGCTCTCGATTTTGCCACGTGTGATCACTCCACCTCCCCTGCTGCTGATGCTCTTGCTGCTCTAACAGCTCTGGTTCTCTGGGCTTCTGAGAAGTGAACCCAAAGCAAACGCAGAGCCCAGGTCCCTAATCAGGGGGATCAAACAGGCAGCCCTGAGCAGACCCACGTGAGTCTGACCCTCTCTGCCTCCGAGTCACCTCTCTTCCCTTTGGACAGTGAAACTCAGCTTGACTTCTGTATTTGGCCTCTCTCCGGGTGAATAACTGATATTTATTACCTTGTTAAAGGATAGACATGGAAACAAGAGGGAGTTACACTCTGTGCAGAGTAATAGATTCTTATTTCTATCAACTGAAAGTGTTTAATGTGTTGAAGAGGGGAGACGTGATAACCTGCATCTTGGTATTAAAAAAAAAGAAAATCAAACTGCAAGTCTTCTGGCAAGGATTGTTCTAATTAGCAAGGGATAGTTCCATACAAACGAAGACCGGCACATGTATTGTCTATAAAAACATGAGAAAATAATTTACTGAGGTCTTTATTAGCCTGTTAATGTGACCTTAGTAGCGTGGCTGTTGTTGGAAATAACCTGGAAGTCCAGACGTTTGACAAAACTCTGCTTCAGTCAGTAATATCATTCTAACACTCTTAGCAGCATATGTGCCCATTTTGAAGTTTTTAGTACGAAGTTTAATTGTGTCAGTTGAATCAATCTAAGCAAACATTATAAAAGTCAACCTCATGTACTGAAAATAAACCTTATTATATTATCTTTCTTCAGTGTCTGATCCTTTATACAAAAAAAAGTATATCTATCCTTCCAAAAGACCTAACTTTACCAAAAACCTGCAGGTTCTTTTTCTGAATTCATCAGATCAGGAACTAGACCTTTGTTCTAAAGAAAGCCAGCCTAGAGGCCCAGCTCAGAGCCCAAATCACTGAGCTGGATGTGCTATAGGCAAATTGCCCTGTGGGCCATCAGGCAGTATTAGCAGGTCAGAAACCTGCTATAAGTAATTTGGACTACAAACAGGAATGCTTCTATCAACGGAGTGAGTCTCTAGTTTTTACTGAGGTATATAAAAGGCAAATACCATAACTCATCTTAATATAAAATTTGGTAAGTTTAGGATAGAAATTGCATAGCATAGTTGTCTCTGATAAAAATAAAAAAGTGCTAGACTTGATGGAGCCAGAGATCTCTTTTGGTCCTGCATATGTTTTTCTTATCATGGCAGGTGTACTGTTACAGGTCTGAATTTTTATGTCTGTAAGGTAAGGTTAAAAATTCTGTTTTTCCAGCAGTTAACCAGGGTGTCGCAGAATGTATCCCCACAGTAATGTTTTCCTTCTCATTTTTTTGTTTGGTAGTGTCTTCAAAATCATTAGGAATTGACTGAAATAGTAGATGTGCCATGGAAATGGAATCCTGGGTTTTATGCTATTCCAGTGCCTTAATCATGAAATAATTTTCTCCCCAACATATTGTGGGTTTACTCTTAAAACACAACTCATTCTTGCTGTTAGAGTAGATGTGTACAAGTCCATCTTTTGTGTTCTCTAAGACAGTCTGTCTCCAATAAGCACAAGGCCTCATCAGCTGTAAGAATTGGGTACCGTGCTGTAGCATGTGATATTATTCAACAAAGCCTTGTTTACCCTGAGTAAGAAAGTCTTTAAAGAATACAAGATTCTATTCCAGGCACAAATAGTTAAGCTTAATTACATTGGCCTCATAGAAATAGTGTATGGATTTGTTCGAAGTACAAGCTGAGGTCTCTTCTAGTCATCTTTAGATATTATGTCCTTCGTGCACCTATAAAAAATTTCAGTGCCTTTTTCAGCTCCCAGAAGCAGGGAGAGGTTTTTTTCATCGAATAGAATCATGGAATCATTTAGGTTGGGAAAGACCTTTAAGATCATCAACCAATATTCAAAGCAAAAAATACCCTACAGATAAATAAATCAGGACCCAAGCAATTTTTGTTTTTCTTTGTGATACTATTGAATTTAGAGCAGCTCAAGGCTTTTACTTTTATGAAAAGCTTTTGATCTGTCGTGTAAATTCATTCTTATTCTGTACATCTTGAGCAGTTTTGTGCAGGGACTTAAACAATGAGATTTGCATCACCCGATTTAGCCATCTAAATATGTTGGTGTCTTAGCGCGAGCTACTCTGCTAAGCTTTGAAATGGCCAGTTTAGGAACCTGAAGAAGACAGTTTCATTCCAAATATCTTAAGATCTCTTTTTCTTGTAAGTAGAAGAAGCCTAGATGACTAAATCATAGTACATTCTAAATTTTATCCATCCAAAGTCAGAGGAATTCCACCGGCCATCCAAGGCAGACCAGTTATTTCAGTTCATGTATTTTTTAGAGAAAATCAGTGTTTTTTACTTTGTCACCCTGTGAAACACTGGAGTTTTTAAGAGTCTATGACAGGTTAAGAAGAAAATAAAGCCTCATGTCTGTAAACTAATACAAGGAACTAAAACTTCCTTGGGAAATATTTGAGTTCAAAATCTGAAAAAGTGTAATACCATTTATATTTCCAAGACACCAAGCCTTAGTGTCATTAATCTGACAAATGAGTCAGCCATTTGCTACTTGTTTTCCAATTTCTGTGTTTTTAAAATACCACAAAAGACATGACAGGAATCCAAAATATTTGACAGCAGGAAGCATAGATACACGTTCTTATTGGTCTTCTTTAAAGTCTTTTTCACATTTTAAAATTGAAAACTCCTTAATATTATGCCCCATCTAAAATAGCTAGTGGTCTTTCACAGTTATTTGCTCTTAATTAATTTTCTGAAAAGTATCATCATTGATTTGCTTTGTGTGACACAAGTATAAAACTATTTAATTTGCCTGGTGGCTGAGAACATGGAAACAATTCATAAGTCAAAGCTTTTCTATTTGATTCAGAAGATACTGTTTATATCTTTTAGCTTGAAACAACAAAATACTTAAAATTCAAAACTCATGTTTCAGAATGGGTTTGGGAATTTGTTTTGTTATCATCTTCAATTCTTGTTAAAGCAATCTAAGAATTGAGAAACACATTAGCTTAACCCCAGGGAAATGCATGTATATGCCAAAATCTGAAAGAGAGCAGAAGGCTAGAGAGATAATGAATTCACTAAAGGACATATTTTTTCAACTATATTCACCAGAGTTTTTTGGTACTTTGAGAAAGCAACCTTTACCATTGGTCCAGCTCGCAGATTAAACTGGCCAACAGACCAGTTTATTTTATGTGCAAACCTGTCAGTCATCCACTTTCTGGTACATGCTTCATAACAGAACACAAGGGGACTTGGAACAACTGTTTGATACTATTTTATCTATGCTAGTTGTCATGTAGCTGGGAACATGGGAAAAGTAAGGCACTGATAGTCCACATTGTTTTTTAAAGACTTGTGGTTGTGACACCAAAAACTTCATCGTTAGTTTTTAACACTGTGCAGGAGTGAGAATCATACTACAATTTTAATTCACAGGGCCTAGTAATACACATTATATTCAGTATTGAAAACTAGTTATGGTGCTTCTTTTTATCTGTTGGATATCACTGAAGCCATGATTAAGTGAGGAAAAAACGCCAAACTAAACCACCTTCAATTTGATTGTATGAGTTGCCAAATTTTAATCTCTTTGGTATTTTATGTTCTTTCAGATTTTCAGTATGTAAATGACTTGGTTATTTGTCTGTAATGACACCCCCAGTCAAATTTTTCTCTGTAAAGAGAGAGAAGAAAGTCAGAAAGTCACTGTAAAGAAAGAGAAAAAAGTCAACTTTTACTATATATAATGCACCAGAAGTTTGGATTATACTGGTATTAATATTTTATACTTTTTGGTCTAGAAACACAGATTGCAGTGGCACCATAGTAAACAAAAATTTGGCAACAATTAAAACCTGTTATGAAATGGCCTGTATTTAGGGAGTGTTTCTTCTGAACCAGAAAATAAATCTTTGATTACAGGTCAGCTTGAGTCTTCCCAAAATTGTGGTGAAACAGCACCTATAATGAAGTGTTAAACCATTCTTTCTAAATTCCAACTCACACGTTCATTCTAAATATCTACACACACAGAAAAAAAAGGGGATTATGTCCTAAAAAAAGTGTTTCCTCCATTATGATTAAAAGCATTGTGTTCTGGAATTAGGCTTACAGAATTTGATGGAGTCATATGTGAGGTAAATTTACTGACTAAGCTTTATAATACATGTTCTACTCAGTACCAGTTTATACATTTAGGGTTTTTTTAATTGCCTTTAATTTAATAAAACATCACGTCAAATCAATAAATATTTATACAGATGATGTGACTTTTCAGGAAACATGAAATAGTGTTGGACTGACATGCATTCAAATAGCCTTTTTATTAATAAAACTGCAAGGTTCTATTTGACACCTATCTAAGATTTGTTAACAGAAAAAATAACTTTCTGCATTTTGGTTCACTCAGATTTACGTGTCTCTCTTCTGGCCCATTTTATAGCATAATCTCTCTTTCTCACTCTGTGGCTTTCCTTCCAATCCCTGTACTAAGCACTGTTTATTTCAAAGCTCTCTTGAATAAGCATTCAACAGTAAAGCCATTTGCATTGGTGAGGACATGTTTTCCTTTAATTTCATCATCAGTTTCTGCTTGTGATAAAAATCAGCCCAGCATTTTCAGGAATAAAGTTTTGTTGATATCTTGTGAAGTCCTGGCCTAGAGAAGTAAAAGGAAAATTCGCTTTAAATTAAACCGGAAGTGAATTTCATCTATTGAGTTTCAGACTAAAACCATCCATAGCCAGAGCCATAACCAAGTCATACCTCAAATAGACCATGTAATTTTAGCAATTCCACACTAGTTCTGTGTGGAATTAAAGCACATATTTTAAGAAAATGTCCAGTCTTGATGTAAACACTTCAAGTGACCGAGTCGTATACCTTGATAAACTGTTCCAGTGGTTAGTTACTGTCACTGTGGGAATACGTGCTTTTGCTTCAATTGGGCAAGCTTCAGTTTTCACCTGCTGAATCCGGGTATCCCTTTGTCTGGTGGATTAAAGATCAGTGTAGGAACAGACAAGTGGTCCAGTGCATTAGCTTCCTTCCCCCGGCTTTACAGGAATCAATAATTACCTGTTAGTGGTGGCAGGATATATTGTAAGAGATCTAGTGAAGTTTCCTCTGTCAGATACTTCCTACGAGGCTGTGTGAGGTCCAGATCTAAAGGAGGCTTGTGCTATAAACTTCTTTTAGCCTGGATGCTATAGTTAAAGGCAGAAATGTTCCAAGGTCACAGTTTCTTTTTTCAGCAAGGAATTTTTCTGCTGTATTTTCACTAAGCTTGGACGGTCCTGCCATTACAGCAGTCTTTCACACTACAGAAGACTGTCTGTGTCTTTCTACCTCCTGTCTAGAGCTCCCTGTGGTGTCTTTAAAAATTTTACTTTTTAAAATCCTTCTTTGAACCCTTAAACTCTTCCCATATCACCTCAATCCCTCTGTCCTACTTGAAGTATTTCTGAATCTACATTCTCTTCTTTTCAGGCGTTTAAGAAAAATTTTGTGTTCCTGGCTTATTTCAGCTGCAGTAAATGACCAGTTAAGATTTAGTGACCAGCTATTGCCACTAGTTTGACAATAACGTAGCAGAGGCATTATCAGCAGTATTTGGCACGTACTCACATAGACCTACCCAAGATTATAAGAGGCCCATATTAACAGCTTCAGAAGACTGACCAGAATTCATTAATGTGCAGTCAGAACGCTCAGTTCGTCATGGTGGAGCAGATTTTCTCTCCTGTTCTGACACATGGTTGGGTGGATATATCTGAGATTCTTCTAGAACAACAGCCATTCTAATTCTCTTGAAAAACTTGTCCCAGCTTTATAGCTGGAGACGTAAATCCTATAGCCCTGTAAAAAAATGTACTCTGTGCTTTGTTTTCGATGACGTAGTAGAAGACATTGAGACGACTGGATTTGTTTTGCCTTAAGAACATAAGACTAACAAGAGATCAGATTGCTGTCTTCAACTACCTGATGGGGCAATGTGGAGGAGACAGAGCCAGACTCTTCTTGGATGGGCATAGGGAAAAGACGGGGGAGAACAGACACAAATTGAAACCCAGGAAATTCTATTTAAATACGAGGAAAAGTTATTTCTCCATGACAGGCTGTCAAATCTCTATCCTTTGAGATATTCAAAGCTTAATTGGACAATGTGCAGCATTTGGACTTGCTTTCAAGGCTGTTGGAGCAGACACCTTCACAGGTCCCTTACAAACGAAATTATTCTGTGATTCCATTATATTCTTTTTCCAAATTCATTTTCCTGTGTCATTATTTCTTTTGCATGGTCTTTCTGTACCTGAAAATAGCTCCAGCATTTTAAAAAAGAAAACACCTGTGTGACGGTTGGTGTTGTGAAAAGTGCACAGCGGGCAGCACAAGGCACCGCTGTTCTCTTTACCTAACAGATGGGCTCCCAGTTCCCACGCTTACCTCACCTTTAGTAGACTACCTCGGAAAGTGGTGTGTACTTACTTCAGGCTGAATATTACTTAGAAATCTAAATGTAAAAGATAATCTATTTGTATTGCCCTTTAATACATGATTTAGTTAAAATGTATGAAACTGTGGATAGCAGAGCAGCTTTATAGAATTTTGATTTCCCTCCAACATTCTCTATTGAAAGACTCCTAATTTTAACTTATTGAAGCAGCCAACCAATGAACCAACCAGTAAAATATTTTTTGACCTTTTCATTCTCTTGTTTAGTGTTGTGCCAAAGCGCTTTGAAGAATATTTTAATCAAATACAGAAGCTTGTCTAATTCTTAAGATTAGTAGTTTGCATTTTCCAATACTGTGTCATTATGTTAACAAACATTGAAATGTTAATTACATGAATACATTACATGACACAGACCTTAAATGTATGTTTCACTGAACAAAAAGGTAGGGTTTTTCCAAAATCGTGAAGCAAGGGACAAAAAGAGTGGACAATAAATAACCACACACAATAATCACAAGGCAGCGTTTTTCATAGGTTCGTAGATTTTAGGCACAAAAGAGACCAATATCATCATTTCAGCGGCCCTGCAGCTTAAGAGGTTTCAAATTTCACCTACTGACTCTTGCACAGAACCAAAGTTCAAACAAGACATACATATGTTCAAATAAGAAAATATTTTCTCTTCAAAGGATATCCAGGCATTATTTCAAAACTTCAGATGGTAGAAAATCAGCCATAACCCTAGGTAAGTTCTTCCAGTGGTTAAGTATTTTCACAATAAGAGTGTAGAGGCTTGTTTCATGCTTGGATGTTTGTGGCAAAACAATGAAGGACTTGTCACAGGCACTTGTCTCAAAATGGGAAATGAAGTAATTTTGTCTAACTACCCTTTACTGCATAGCCCCATCGTTCAGACACTCACCTGAGAATGGAAGATCAAGGTTTAATATTCTCATCTTGCTGAGAGCGCTCTGTTCATACAGGGAATTGTATTTTACTATAGGGCACTCACAGTCTTTCCAGTTGGTGCTGTTTATTAAGTGAATGGGAGAGAACAAGGGAAAATAACTCCATAAATTAGGGATCAGGAACTAATACAGAATGCCAGGATTTGAGTCCTAATTTCGATGCATATGTAAGCACCATGAAAGCAAGTGGAGCAGTATCAATGCAATAACTTCAGAGAAAAGCATAGCATAATCACATCTTGCAAGTTAACTGGGATACACTTTGTGAGTAATGAGAGATCTGGGATTGAATCTCCACGGGTACAGAAGAAAATTGCCCTACCTCTCTTTTGAGTGCCTGAAACAGTGGATTACTGACTGAAACACAGGTGATGTTCCTTCCTTACATGTGCCCAAGTTGTGCCCCCAGAATTTAAACCAGGTCTAGATTTCAAATTTCACTCAAAACTTGTTGGTTTCCTTTTGCAGGAAGTCCAAGGAAGACCTATTTTTCATCCTTCTATACTGAAATATGGAAGCTATCAACATGAAGCAGAAATTACAGTAAATGCATCTATTCAGCTGAAATTTAGACCAGGTTTGGTAAAGAGTATTAAAAAGTCACGGAAAGCAGATAAAACTTTGATGATAACATGGTCTTGGAATGACTCTTTGCTGTATTATTAGTCAAGTTCGAGGTAATAGATTTCAGTGTGACTCCATGCTTTTTCTTTTCTCTCACTGATTTAATTTCAGCACAGTCCATTCAATAGCAATTTTATACATGTATGAGGCAAAGGCTTTCTTTGCACACAGCCTTGAAAGTGCAGTTGTATTAACTGTTTCTGGAATGATACAGATCTCAAAACTCAAATACAAATTGTGCTAAATACAAATCATGCTAATTATTTAAGAGAAAGCCCATATAAACTGAGTATATAGTTCTTATTTAAATATATCGCAGAGGGAGAATAACTTAAGAACACTTCTGTCTTTTAGAAATTTGTCTATTTTCAACACGTATTGTATTTGTAAAACAGGCTGAGCTGCGCTATTTCTATTTACCAATCTCTCTTTTCTAATTACCGTGAATGTACATTAAAAGTTCAATATACAATATTGTATTTGAAAATAAAATCTGTTTCCAACAGAATTCACATGTCCTATGGGACTAGAGGAGTATACGTTTAATGGGCTGAAATGACAATAACTAGTAGGAATAAATAACACAATCTGCTTTGCCTTACTGTTGTATAAGCTATTCAAAACTTAACAAAGTATTCTGGACTGAATAAAATTTCAGCAGTGCAGTGTGCGTAGAATTCATAAACAAGAAGGATTTCACAGCTGTATAGAAACAGAGTAAAATATCTGTGATCCATGAAGATATGTTAGATACTTAAGTTACCCAAAATTTGACCTAACATAAATACGTGCGCACACACACACAACCCTCTCTCTATATATCACAGAATCACAGAATCACTAGGTTGGAAAGGACCTTTAAGATCATCAAGTCCAACCATTAATCCAGCGCCACCATGTCCCCTAAACCATGTCCTGAAGCGCCACATCCACACGTTTTTTGAACACTTCCAGAGATGGCGACTCCACCACCTCCCTGGGCAGCCTGTTCCAAAGCCTGACCACTCTCTCAGTGAAGAAATTTTTCCTAATATCCAACCTAAACCTCTCCTGGCGCCACTTAAGGCCATTTCCTCTTGTCCTATCGCTAGTTACTTGGGAGAAGAGACCAACACCCTCGTCGCCACAACCCCCTTTCAGGTAGTTGTAGAGAGCGATAAGGTCTCCTCTCAGCCTCCTCTTCTCCAGACTAAACAACCCCAGTTCCCTCAGCCGCTCCTCATCAGACTTGTGCTCCAGACCCCTCACGAGCTTCATTGCCCTTCTCTGGACACGCTCCAGCACCTCAACATCCTTCTTGTAGTGAGGGGCCCAACACTGAACACAGGATTCAAGGTGCAGCCTCACCAGTGCCGAGTACAGGGGCACAATCACTTCCCTACTCCTGCTGGCCACACTAGTGCTGATACAGGCCAGGACGCTGTTGGCCTTCTTGGCCACCTGGGCACACTGCTGGCTCATGTTCAGCCAGCTGTCAACCAGCACCCCCAGGTCCTTTTCCGCCGGGCTGCTCTCCAGCCACTCCTCCCCAAGCCTGTAGCGTTGCATGGGGTTGTTGTGGCCAAAGTGCAGGACCCTGCACTTGGCCTTATTAAACCTCATACAGTTGGCCTCTGCCCATCGATCCAGCCTGTCCAGATCCCTCTGCAGAGCCCTCCTACCCTCCAGCAGATCAACACTCCCACCCAGCTTGGTGTCATCTGCAAACTTACTGAGGGAGCACTCAATTCCCTCATCCAGATCATCAATAAAGGTATTGAACAAGACCGGCCCCAGAACCGAGCCCTGGGGAACACCGCTTGTGACCGGCCGCCAGCTGGATTTAACGCCATTCACCACAACTCTCTGGGCTCGGCCATCCAGCCAGTTCTTCACCCAGCGAAAAGTAAACCTGTCTAAGCCACGAGCCGCCAGTTTCTCCAGGAGAATGTTGTGGGAGACACTGTCAAAGGCTTTACTAAAGTCCAGGTAGACAACATCCACAGCCTTTCCCTCATCCACTAGGTGGTCACCTGGTCATAGAAGGAGATCAGGTTGGTGAAGCAGGACCTGCCTTTCATGAACCCATGCTGGCTGGGCCTGATCCCTTCGTTGTCCTATAGATGCCCTGTGAGCACTCTCAAGACCAACCGCTCCATAATCTTCCCCGGTACAGAGGTCAGGCTGACAGGCCTGTAGTTCCCAGGATCCTCCTTCCGGCCTTTCTTGTAGACGGGCGTCACATTGGCAAGCCTCCAGTCTTCTGGGACCTCCCCTGTTAACCAGGACTGCTGATAAATGATGGAGAGTGGCTTGGCAAGCTCCTCCGCCAGCTCTCTCAGTACTCTCGGGTGGATCCCATCAGGCCCCATAGACTTGTGGGTGTCCAGGTGGTTTAGCATGTCCTTGACTGCTTCCTCCTGGATTATGAGGAGTACACTGTGCTCTCCATCCCCATCTTCCAGCTCAGGGGGCTGAATATCCTGTGGATACCTGGTCTGGCTATTAAAGACTGAGGCAAAGAAGGCATTAAGTACCTCAGCCTTGTCCTCGTCCTTGGAGACAATGTTCCCCGCCATATCCAGTAGGGGATGGAGATTCTCCTTGCCTCTCTTTTTGTTGTTAATATATTTGTAAAAACATTTTTTATTATCCTTTATTATGCGTATATATACCATGTATATTGATAGTGAAGTCCAACTCAATGTAATAAGACTGATTACCTTTCTTATCCTAACCACTCTATAGAATATGCTTAATGGCAATCATGGCTCTGCTCTAGAATTCTGAAAAGTTTTCTTTAAAAAAAGACATTACGCTTGGGTTTTTTAGAGTACATTTTCCAGAGCCTTAGTGTATTGTGAAAGGGGCCAATTATTTTTTTCCACAAGGAGATCCTGATGTCTCCAGAAAGAGGAAAAAAAAAAAGACAGATGATGGGCCACAGATTACTGTACAATGAAAAAACTAAAATATGGACTTCTCTTAATAAGAAATCAAACAAAATACATTCTTTGTTTTTCATGTAACTTAACACACTTACAGTGTTCTCTTTTCTAATACCAAGTATAATTAATACCAGTTGAAATTATTTATTTCCTCTGACCTTTTCACTAGTATTTAGTGACATCATTTTGACACGTTGGGGTAGGAGAATTACAAAATTAGTTGTTTTTTTACAAACAAGAACAAACTTAAATGAATTTAGCCAAAGCAAGAGAACTGTGTTTAGAACTGCGGTGACAGAGACTGACGAGGAACTATCTTGCCCTGAGTGAAGACCCAAACATAACACGTAGGCGTCTTTCTACATGTAAGAAGCTAGGCCATTAATTTCAGTGGTTCTTGAACTTCTAATATGAAGGATTTCACATTATGGAGGACTGAACAGTTCTATCACCTTGCCCAGGAAGGTATTATCTACTGAAAAATCACACTGAGAGTGAGTGAAATCCACCCTCTACCTCCTGTTGGGTCCTTGGTTCTGGGGGGAAATGCTTAGTGCAAACAGGTACAGTGGTGAACTTTACAGTGCTTAAACTCATTTAAAGCACGTTGATACCAAAACAGTGTTGACATTTCCTTGTATGTAACTGGGAGATATTTGCAGATAGAGATTTGAAACTGCAGGTGGATTAATTTCCCACCCTTTCACTTCAAAACTCTTTTTTCCTGACATAATATGCAATGCTCCAGGTTACTTATTCCAGCCATCCTACATCTGATTTGCATTTAATAACTTTTATTGTGAGTAAATATTTCTGCGTAGACTCCATCAAGCATACTTTATTTCAAAATCAATATATCCTCAATTAATTTTTTCACAAAGTGCCTGCCTTATACAATATATATACACAAATGCTAAAATAAATATATTTTAAAACAAAAATACCTTGCCCGATCAGTAAATTAAACCTAACTGCAACTCAGAAAAACCTGTGATCAAGTGATAACATTATTACTGCACCAATGCTCCTATTAGTTTCTCTACAGAGTCTCATGTCTATTCTCTACAGAATCTATGGGGCCTGATGGGATCCACCCGAGAGTACTGAGGGAGCTGGCGGAGGAGCTTGCCAAGCCACTCTCCATCATTTATCAGCAGTCCTGGTTAACAGGGGAGGTCCCAGAAGACTGGAGGCTTGCCAATGTGACGCTCGTCTACAAGAAAGGCCGGAAGGAGGATCCTGGGAACTACAGGCCTGTCAGCATGACCTCTGTACCGGGGAAGATTATGGAGCGGTTGGTCTTGAGAGTGCTCACAGGGCATCTACAGGACAACGAAGGGATCAGGCCCAGCCAGCAAGGGTTCATGAAAGGCAGGTCCTGCTTCACCAACCTGATCTCCTTCTATGACCAGGTGACCACCTAGTGGATGAGGGAAAGGCTGTGGATGTTGTCTACCTGGACTTTAGTAAAGCCTTTGACAGCGTCTCCCACAGCATTCTCCTGGAGAAACTGGCGGCTCGTGGCTTAGACAGGTTTACTCTTCGCTGGGTGAGGAACTGGCTGGATGGTCGAGCCCAGAGAGTTGTGGTGAACGGCGTTAAATCCGGCTGGCGGCCGGTCACAAGCGGTGTTCCCCAGGGCTCAGTTCTGGGACCAGTCTTGTTCAATATCTTTATTGATGATCTGGATGAGGGAATCGAGTGCTCCCTCAGTAAGTTTGCAGATGACACCAAGTTGGGCGGGACTGTTGATCTGCTGGAGGGCAGGAGGGCTCTGCAGAGGGATCTGGACAGGCTGGATCGATGGGCAGAGGCCAACTGTATGAGGTTTAATAAGGCCAAGTGCAGGGTCCTGCACTTTGGCCACAACAACCCCATGCAACGCTACAGGCTTGGGGAGGAGTGGCTGGAGAGCAGCCTGGCGGAAAGGGACCTGGGGGTGCTGGTTGACAGCCGGCTGAACATGAGCCGGCAGTGTGCCCAGGTGGCCAAGAAGGCCAACAGCATCCTGGCCTGTATCAGGAATAGTGTGGCCAGCAGGAGTAGGGAAGTGATTGTGCCCCTGTACTGGGCACTGGTGAGGCCGCACCTTGAATCCTGTGTTCAGTGTTGGGCCCCTCACTACAAGAAGGATGTTGAGGTGCTGGAGCGTGTCCAGAGAAGGGCAATGAAGCTCGTGAGGGGTCTGGAGCACAAGTCTTATGAGGAGCGGCTGAGGGAACTGGGGCTGTTTAGTTTGAAGAAGAGGAGGCTGAGAGGAGACCTTATCGCTCTCTACAACTACCTGAAAGGGGGTTGTGGCGACGAGGGTGTTGGTCTCTTCTCCCAAGTAACTAGTGATAGGACAAGAAGAAATGGCCTCAAGTTGCGCCAGGGGAGGTTTAGATTGGATATTAGGAAAAATTTCTTCACTGAGAGAGTGGTCAGTCATTGGAACAGGCTGCCCAGGGAGGTGGTGGAGTCGCCATCTCTGGAAGTGTTCAAAAAGCGTGTGGATGTGGCGCTTCAGGACATGGTTTAGGGGACATGGTGGCGCTGGATTAATGGTTGGACTTGATGATCTTGAAGGTCCTTTCCAACCTAGTGATTCTGTGATTCTGTGATTCTTATTGGAGATTGCTGTGTGGATAATAATTTCTTTGAAAAATTAAACAGCACACAGCAACACTGGATTGTCATAAGCAAAGAAATCTTTGATGGTCATTGTCATGGTTTAGCCCCAGCTGGCAACTAAGCACCACGCAGCCACTCACTCACTCCCCCTCTCGCAGTGGGACAGGGGAGAGAATTAGAAAAATCTAATTTCTTCTGTGAAGAAAACCAGCTCTGTCCTGGCTGAAACCAGGACAGTCATTAACTGTTCCAACATTAAAGACATAAAAATAGCAGAAAATTGCAGTGTTTTTTCTTTTTTAGCTTAATTCAAAACTTGATGGCTGTTTTATTTTTTAAAATTTGAAGTATATGTTTAAATATTACTGAAACTGAGTTTCTTACTGCATTAAATATCCTAATAATTTTTTTATAATTTAAAAATCTTTAATCATTTTAGTGAAAAAAACCCAATGTCCAAATAAAGGTTGTTTTTCATTCCCAGACTTTCAGCTAGTACTATTAGCTGTCATTTACTTTTGGGTCAAACACACTTCAGCAATGCAAACCCTCAAATCTTTACATGGATGTTGTAGTCATCTGCATTCAACTTTCATATGTGAGCTCTTTATGAGAAGAGGAGTTGATTTAAGTCATAGTCAGGTAATTATCTTCAGCTGTGCATCGTTTGCAGCAAGTCCTACTCTCTTTTCAATCCTCAGTCTATTGAATCTGCCCTTCTCATGCTTTTTCATATTTTGTAAAATACAAAAGAAAAATACTATAATGACGGTATTACAACGGCTAAGCACATAGCTCAGATGTCACCACATACCTCCATATACCTCCATCCTACAAAGCACTTAATTATTCACATTTTATGTGATGAGACAGAAATTACCTTTTATTGGGCTATGTAGTCATATTAAGGCTATATGGCTATGAAAATAAGGATCACCCTACTGATAAATATACTATTTATATTTAACTCAGAGACCTCTGGAAAAAAAAAATACAGTTTTTAAAACTCCTGGAATAACTAATCCTGCTGGTCCATCCACCTGCTAAAATGCTGAAGAGCTGAATTATTTGATCCAGTATCACTTGCACATCAATGTTGAATGGAAACCTTTTCTGTCCATCTTCTCCTGGGCTTCAGGACGGGCGTGCGGTTTTCATCACAAGCTTCCTTGTAAACACGTCACACCACCTGCCTCACCTTGTTGAAACATCCCATGCCATGGTATGTTCAAAGAACATCAGCACCCATTCAAAACTTCAAAACGTTGCACAGTTTTGTGCTATGTCATTCTTAAAGGTTAGCCGGAATTTATTGTGTTATCGCTGCTTCATTTCTACAAAGGACAGTTTTATCATACTCATGATTTGGCACAATCATTTAAGAGTAAAGCTCCCAGAGAGGTTCGTAACAGTCATCTTTTTTCATTCAAGCACAGTGGAGAAACTACTTTCCCCTTTTCATGAACAGCTGGGTCCCATGGCCTGTGATCATGGCCCAAACATGACAGCACGGGCATCACTGATTACCTTCTTGGAGGACAGAAGTAACCACCCCTGGTGCACAGAGCAATTATTTTTGCTGGGCTTGTTCAGCAGCATGTTACATCATGATGATACCACAAACTCCTTCGCTTGCCTTTCTTACCTGACTGAAAGGCTTGGCAATTTTAGGCAATTTTGACTAATGCCTTAGAAACTACGGAAGCTTGCAGTCATTTGATTCCTTTATTTCATAGACTCTTTGTATTCCCAGAAGGCTATTCAAAATCTTACCAAATCTGTTTTACTTCCTGCTTTAAGGAAACTTCCAAACAGCAATCCCAAACGTGTTCATAATTCCGTGGTGGAGCAGGCCACCAGTCTGCATACGTTGCATGAACATGAAAATTTGGTTAGCTTTGGTGTACTTTGCACTGGTATCATTTTGTTTGAAAATGCCTTTGTGTAGCCAGTTTCTGCAGCCCAGGAACAATTTGCGGGTGAAGAGGTGAACCCACACATGACCTGAAATGAGAGAGAAGAATACTAGACTCGGCTGTATTACCTGTGTGAAGAGCTATTGAACAAGAGCAATACTAGATAGCAGTAAAGAGCGAACTGGACATTATGGAGTTAAGGTGGGAAAGTTGCACAAAACCTAAAGGCAACATGAAGGTGCAGAAAACGGCTTGACCAAAATGACTGAGACATGGGGCAGAAACCGTTCAGCAAATTGCAAATTGTGAGTCATTAACGATGCATATTGTTCAATTTACAAATTAAATTAATTGTGTTAAAAGTTCATGGTTGTGAGACAAGTAATTTTTCAGAGTACGCATCATATTTAGAACCATTAAGGAATTTCTATGGATGGGAAGTGAGCTGTTATTTGATGATTATGTCTCTTTCCTAAGAACCCTAAATTAAATTTTTAAAATGTCAGGCAAATTACCCGTGTGTGCATTTCTGAGGCACAAAAACCTTTTAAGGATGTTATTTCTTCATCTGGTAAGACCCGCTATGCCTGAATATACACAGCACAGTACAGCATCTGGCCTTTTAAGCATTAAAAGCTTCTGAAACTTCTCAGAGGATAAAGTAATTATGAGGTGTATTTTAAAATTAATCCAATAAATTAAGCAAGAGCTTATTCAATTCAATTTACATTTACTTTTTTTTCTGGTCCATAGCTATGAAAGAAAAAAAATAACATTGCTTTTGTTCCCTGTTCCTTAACTACTGCACTGCAAGTGTCTACATGGCAAGTATGTAACTTACTCTCTTAACAGCTTCATTTCTTTCCAGGCATTAATTCGTTGGTTTATTGGGCTTTATTTACAGTTATTTATTTTTGGCAGACCGGTACACAGGGAATATATTCTCTGAACATTTTAGTGCTTTACTCATGTATTTACATTTTATGGATGCAGAAAATATAACACACGGTAAAACATCTTACTTGAGAGAAATGCATATTGGTGTGTTCTTGTTTTATATTACATTTCGCTCTGTAGTCCTGGTTGTATCAGTTCCTCTTAGGTCATGCAATGGTTTCAGTTTAGAAGACAGATTTTCATCTGGAAGCTGAAGAAAGCTTCCTCTCAAAGTTCGTCACCTTATTTCTGCTTAGACAGTGAAATTAGCTGCCAGAGGAGTTTGTGAAATTGCTTTCACTGGAAGTATTCAGAAAAAAACCTCAACATTAAACTGGAGAACTTTGCAGAGAATGAAATCTGTTATATGATTAAGTGGCAGACACCTGGGGAGATGCAGGAAGATTTCTCACCAAGGTACAGCACACAATTCACCTCGGCTGGTGTTTCTTTATAATCCCCAAATCACAGTCTCTGTGGAAATACTTCGGTACAGAAAGGCCATTCTGCATTTTCTGATCTGAGATCTGAGCCTATTCCAACTTCACTACCGCCATGCCAATGGTTCTTCACTCTTCCCGTGCCCTATAAACAGGAGACAGTGTAGGTTTTTATAAGCAGCAGGAGCAAAATCAACTTTCTGCAATAAAAAAAAGAGATGCTGCAAGCATCCCAGGGTGAAGAGTCCTAAAACAACTGCCAGAGCAGTAAGGTGCAACAGGAAGGACACAATGAGTTTGAAACACAGTGAGGATAAATTGCCTTTGAAACCCATTAAAACCTTTTCAAATGTGGACACTTCCATGAAGGTATTCAAGTTTTCTGAGCCTCCAGGAAACCATCTGGCAACCCAACACCCAGAGGTCTACGGGCACTGATGTTTAGCAAAAACTGCCCTGCAAGAAACACTATACTTTAATGCCCCTCAGTGTTTTTTTTAAATAAAAAGCTCTTTGACTGTCCTGTGACTATGGGCAGTGTTGGCCCACAAGCCACAAGATGGTAACATCCGATTCTTCACTACAAAACTGGCATTTCTGTCTATGTGCTAAGTGACTGCTATTCCAAAGCAAAGATTTCCGTTTTGCAGGAGTGACAAGCAGAAAACAGTTGGGTGGAAGACTATAAATAGTCATTCCGAAAATGCCAGAATACGTCTGTCTCACCAGGCTGCTTCAAAATTAAAACACACTGCTTGTATTGAAGAATAGAGTCCAGGATACTGGATCATGAAAGCTGCCCTCCCCTTTACCCAGAAACGGAGCTGAGCAGCCGCTGGTGTCATGCCATTCTGACCTGGAAATTAAAATGAAGGTGCTTCACCTTAAACACATCTTAGTAATCTTTCATGTCACAAATCACACCGGCATGTGCTAAAATATGGTGGTATTAGCTGTCACTGCATGAATAGGGTGCTAGGGTACTATTTTTGGTTCAGTCTAGCAAGTGAAAAAGACAGATACTGAGTTAATAACCAGTTCCAGGATTAAACACACCTCTTTCTTAGCTTCACACTGGATGGCACATTCATGTTTTATAATTTCTTACCCTCTAGATTTGAGGAAGTGCGGATTTTTTTATTTTCACCCATGTCTGTTGTGAGCAACTTAAGGGGAAGAAAAAAACATTTATTTTTCCTATTTCACTTCAAGAAACGTTTGATACATTCAAAAAGCAACAGCTATAGGCAGATTTTAACTGTAACTACTTCATAAATTGAAATAACAATTAAAATGTTTAGCTTGGTGTATGCATTCCGCGTGGTTTGTGCTTGTAATGCATCCACAGGTATATTTTCACAAGTATTCTTACAGATGACAATTCTTTCCACAGAAATTAGTATTATATTAGTATTGATTAGTAGCAAATGGAATACCGTATGCAAACAGCATGCAGATTGCTGCCAAACAGATCTCATCTCATCTCATCTCTCCTCTACAGGATAATAACGAAAAAATAAAGATAAATTTCTATAGAGTAGTGCATGACTGTTGGTGTTCCCAAGACTTGTTTGTGTCATTTGGATAGAAAAATAAACAACAGAGGAGGGTCCAGGAATGTGGCAACTCACTGGAGTTCCCTACACTGCAACGGATTTCCCGGATGACCTTGGCATGTCATTAAGCATCTTTGGTCTCACCCGTACGGTGTAGTGGGAGCAGCCTTGAGGCCAGCTGTGCAGTAACACAGCCTTCTCTCTTATTAATATTGCCTGCAGGGAATACAAATACTACAAAGGTGCACAACAGTATTTTTCCTGTTGCTCTACACACACTCTCGATACCTTGTTTTCCCAGGATCAGGATGAAATTTTCAGAAATCAGGATTCAGGAGCCTACCCATTTTTAAAAATTGAACAAGCCTATACAAAGAAAAGTGGCCCTGTAGTTCAGTGATCAGTAGTTTAAATGAAAGTGCTTAGTGGCATTTGAGATGCCCTGAAGTACCCTGTCTGATTTCCATCTGTCGTTCCAGAAAAACAGAGAAGTCATGTCAGCTCACACCAGACAGCTCCACTCGGAAATCTCAGATTCCCTACAAATTCTCCAGTGTCCCTACCAGCCATTACGTGGGCAATGGAATTTAACCTTAAGATTTCTCTTTTAACTTTAGGAACTTAAACCAGTTGCTGAAAAAAGCCCTTTAAAATGCCAGTGTTATACTTTTCAGCTCCACATAGATGGACATAGAGTACCTTAACTGGAATTAAACATCTGTTTAGGCAGCTGAATCACATGACAGCTTTATGAAATTCAGTAGTGGGATTCAGCTTGCTGTTTTAAATGCAGGAATACAGGAATCTACATGTGGTGCAATATGTGGGTTGGGTGATTACTACATTCAGTGTATTCTGGTAGTACGCTCGGAGGGGGTTAGAGATCTACTCAGCTTACCCTGAAGTAGATTCCTTCATTCATTTGGTCAGATTAATTTCTCTTTACATGTCAGTGGGTAAATCAACCAGGAGCTTGATAACATTGCTGACGCATCAGCTTCTACTCTCATGTAGGTTTTCCTAGAGTTCCTGAGGTGTTTTCTCAGACTGGTAGACGTGATACCAAAAGTTGTTAATTCAAAGAACCTCATTGCCTTCAGAAATAAGACTCTATTAAAGTCCTGGCAAAAAAGAAAGATGGAATTTTTATTTCTTCATTATACCTTCATACATATGGGTGCATATATGGAAATAGTGCTTCTCAAAGTTGATGGGATGGGAACTTAGCTCCACTGACTTCAACTAAAAATCTATTTTATACCAAGTAAACATACAAAAACATGATATGTTCTTTTTCTCTCTTGAAAAATGTGAAACTTCGTGGAACTGAAAGAGACTAAAATACAACCTAATATTTAGAATTTTTAGCACTACACTGTGGGTACCAGTAAGACCTGGATACAATGCAAAGTACAATGTGTAAAAGTGTATGGACACCAAAAAACGCAATAGTCTGTTAATGGTACAGGCTTAGGCCAGCCTCCTTTGAACTCTCCCTGAGGACAAATTATTCTATAGCTTCAAAACAGTGCCTTCAAGTCTTACAGAGGGTATAGGTACCAGGCACTGTTGGATACAGGACACTAATTTAGGGATAAGTTTCTCAAAGATATCAAAACTCAACTATTCTGTGATTCTGTAAATGGTATAGACTTCAAAGCTCTCTTTCCTACAGCACTGTTTGATTCCCTCTCATTCATTCTTACTGACCTTATTTATCACTGTCTATAACACTGATCTGACATGATATTCTTGGTTGAATTCACTGCTCCAACCAAAGCTATCTGTATTTCTATCTGATCGCATTAAGTAGACTTCTCATTGAGTTAAACAGGTTAAGGTTTCGTATAGATGCTTCCCTATTTTGCTTCAATTTTTCCCCTATTTCTGACATTGTGGACTGACTGTACCTGTGTGTCACTAACAAACCCGTTCACTACTCTGCCTTATATTGCTCTTATATCTGTGTTTAAAAACTTGCCTACAGTTCAGTGGTGTTATTCCATGCATTGGACCAAAAATGTGAAGAGGTCCTTGCTTGCTAAGGAGAGGTGAAAATACAGGAAACTGTAGGAAAGAACCATTGGAATATAACAATATATAGATCCATTGCTAAAGGAGAAGCTGAGGAGTCAGGCCTGGAAAACAGAGCACTTCTAGGTCAAGGAGCTGAAAGTGGATTATAAGAAAGTCAATGACCAAAGGGAAAAAATTGCATTTCTGGCAGTGCATCTGCCAAATATCCTTATAATAAAGAATTTGACAAGTCTCTGTCAAGATTCTGATTCAAGCTGCATTTCACTGAAGATAATGCCAAAGGCAATACAGATGTGAGATTTCTATGATTTTCATTCTGAGGAGGATGTATCTCTCATATCTCTTGTTACGGTCCCTTTGAAGCACAAGGGAGTGGAAGACAGCTGAAGACACCAACTTGAAGATACCAGTTGTTACCCACCTTAGAAGTCCTCTGAAGGGCACTTAAAAAAGAGGATTTCTCATGTGGCCATTAAATAGAATTAAGTATTTTTTTAAATTTAGAGGCATAAGATAATGTTAGTTCTATTGTAGCGGTTTCAGCCTTTGTGGTTAATACAAAAAGAAAAGCTACTTCCCCAGGTAACTTGTCCAAAGTATTTATCCGAATGAGATGGGCTGACCCTGGCTGAACACCAGGAGCTCCCCAAAGCCGCTCCATCACTGCCCTGCTCAGCAGGACAGGGGAGAGAAAATACCACAAAAAGCTCTTGGGTCAAGATAAGGGCAGGGAGAGATCACTCACCAATTACTGTCGTGGGCAAAACAGACTCGACTTGGGGAAAACTAATTCAATTTATTGCCAATCAAATCAGAGTAGGATAATGAGAAATAAAACCAAATGTTAAAACCCCTTTCCCCCACTCCTCCCTTCTCCCCGGGCTCAGCTTCACTCCCCATTTCTCTCCCTCCTCCCCCCGAGCGGTGCAGGGGGATGGGGAATGGGGGTTGTGGTCAGTTCATCACACCTGGTCTCTGCCGCTCCTTCCTCCTCAGGGGGAGGACTCCTCACCCTCTGCCCTGCTCCAGCCTGGGGTCCCTCCCATGGGAGACCGTCCTCCACGGACTTCTCCAGCGTGAGTCCTTCCCACCGGCTGCAGTTCTTCACAAGCTGCTCCAGCCTGGGCCCCCCCACGGGTGCCGTCCTTCAGGAACAGGCTGCTCCAGCCTGGGCCCCCCCACGGGTGCCGTCCTTCAGGAACAGGCTGCTCCAGCCCGGGTCCCCCCATGGGTGCTGTCCTTCAGGAACAGGCTGCTCCAGCCCGGGTCCCCCCATGGGTGCCGTCCTTCAGGAACAGGCTGCTCCAGCCTGGGCCCCCCCACGGGTGCCGTCCTTCAGGAACAGGCTGCTCCAGCCCGGCCCCCGCGGGGTCCCAGGTCCTGCCAGCAAACCTGCTCCAGCCGGGGCTCCTCTCTCTCCCCACGGGGCCACAGGCCCTGCCAGGAGCCGGCCCCAGCGCGGGCTGCCCACGGGGTCATGGGCATCCCCCTGCTCCGGGGTGGGGCCCTCCCCGGGTACGGGTGCAGATCTGCTCCCCGTGGAGCTCCATGGCCGCAGGGGCACAGCCGGCCTCCCCGAGGGCTTCCCCGGGGGCTGCCGGGGACCCTCTGCCCCAGCGCCCGGAGCCCTCCTGCCCGCCCTGCTCTGGGCCGGGGGCTGCGGGGCTGCTCCTCTCACAGCCTCACTCCTCTCTCCGGCTGCAGCCGCACAGAAGTTTTTCCCTTCCTCACTCCGTCCCCCCGAGGCGCTGCCGCCGTCGCTGACGGGCTGGGCCTTGGCCAGCGGCGGGTCCATCTTGGCGCCGGCCGGCACCGGCTCTGTGGGACACAGGGGAAGCTTCTGGCAGCTGCTCACAGCAGCCCCCCCCGAGCCCCCGACACCGAACCCTTGCCACAGGAACCCCGTGCACCCATTCTTGCTCACATGCTCAAAACAAACATGCTGTGTGTCTCAGCTGCAAGAAATACCGCTTTGAGAAGAAGCAGTTCAGTAGCCCTTCATGAGTCCTTTTTCCTGCTCGCCCACCCCATTGCACATACATCCAACTTTCAGTCTCTATCCTACTGCCCCACTGTCTCTGCAAATTCTAGCGACAAAAACTTAACTGGAAACACATTTAGTAAGTACTGCAAAAACTAGACACCATCCAAATTAATTTGCCTTGTCATTTGATCAGTGGTTTGCTTGAGGTGATGGGTTTCAGAGAATTTCTTTTTGCGATGCTGATCGAAGTGTCATATCACAGAACTGTGTGAGATACAACCCACAGTATTTTATCTTTTCATGCGATACGTTGCATTTCAGACTAGTGCATCATATCACTGTGTGGGGTATATTTTATAACATTCTATCGTATCATTCAACATATGTATTTCAAAGCCATTTATGTAGACATTTCATCCAGTACAAAGTGTAGCCTTTTAGCAGCAGGTAAATACTTCAGGGGAGATATTTCAAAGTGTAAGCTTGAAGACGTGTGGAAGTACAGAAATACAGTAGTGCACCAGTGAGGAAGGAATCTGAGAACACTGCTAACCCCTCTGCTTCTGACAATCTGTATTTCACACATTTGTCTACAGGAAATATGAAGTACAATAAAAACTACAAGAGTTCTTTGCATTGGGTGTTCTACTACAAAGCACAAGTGTCTTGGCTGTTTTTCCAGCATAGACAAGCTACATCCTGGGAGTATCTTATAAGGGACCATTTTATTTACTGCAGCCCAGGAAACTTAGAGTCATCTCTCTAGCTTCCTTTAAAAAAAAAACAAAAAGAACCAAAAAAAGGTGGTTTTTTGGTCCCACTGATAAGGGATTTGCTCTGCCTACAAAGCTTTACTTTTCTTCTGCAAGTCCAGCGGTCATAGCCCCAGGAGGCCAGTTTAGCTCAGAGTATGTAAAGCATCTTCTCAGCTCCATTCTGCCCAACTCCTGGTGAAAAAAAGCTATAAAACTGACATTTCAAAATCGATGGAGAAAAATATTCCCATTTTTATTCTCTGATTTTCTTGATATCCGGTACCATCTTTCACCTGTGAAGCACATCATCTCTAGGCAACATCTGGCAGCAGAGCTGCTGAGAACTCAGCCGCGGGGAAGATGCAGTTTGCATTCTGCAAACCTATCCATAGGCGTCTACTCTTCATCCCTGGACACAACCCAGGCCAGATCATCAGCAGATAATCAAGCTTGGAAATCATACTCAGGTTCTGAAGTTTAAGGAGGAACCTTCTACTGCAGTGTTTCGACAAATTACCGGCAGATAAACTGTGCTGAAAGCCTAGTGCTGCACAGATGGATATATGAATGGTTCCGAAATTTTGTTGAATTGTTTGCTTAGCTGCAGTATGCATTAAAACTTAATGGGGAGTTAAATAAAGATAGAACTAGAGATAGGGAGCAATTTACATTTACTATTTGTATATTTTCACGTAAAAATAAATAGTGGTTATGCTGAAATGTGATAGGCTGTTTTTATGAATGCTTCAATTAAAGTGTCTTATACGGGTATATTTCCAAACATAGCAATGGAGTTCCATAGAGTAAAAAAAAAAAAAAAAAAAAAAGAATTATGAAATAGTTCACAAAATACTCAGGAAATACCTTCTTAAATTTTGATGGAATATTACGTAAAGATTAAAGAAAGTATTCCAACTATAAGTTTAATAAAATATAATATAAAATTACGATCACAAATATGGTCCCCATAAAATCATCTTGAAATACATCATGAGCTATTCCATTATATTGCATAGAATATTAATGAAAATTTATTCCTCAAACTGTGTAATATTCATGAAGTTTCATAGGAATATTATCAAAATGTCAAACAAAGCATAAAGAAGTAATCACAGCCATAAAAAAAAAAAAAGACATGAAAGTCACTTTTCCATACATTAAAAATGTCCTTTAAGAGTACCCTTCTTAAACTCATATATAAATAGTATACTCAGATTTTCAAAGAGCTTTTGAAACCACTTCTCTTCAAAGGAAACTAAGTTGTCATGGGATAAAAAGAAAAGTCCTCCCATGGATTAATTACTGATTAATGAATAGGAAAAAAAAGTAGGAAATAATTATAGTTTTCACAATGAAGGGAAGTTGCTGACATAATCCCAAAGGATCTATAATAAAACTTGTGCTTTTCGATTTGTTCACAGGTAATCTAGAAAAGGATACGGATAGTGAGCTGACAAATGTTACTGATGATTCTAACTCAGCCAAAGGAGTAAGAGGGAAAGTTGAATGTAGAAATGGCAGGAGGAGGTCACGGTCTCGACTGGAAAATAAATAATGAAATTACCTGCTGATAAATGAAAAACATTGTAGCAAAAAAAGAGCCCAAAGGATGCAAATCAGAGTTTTCTTAACATTCAAAACAAATATTATTAAACAGTTATTTGAGACAACTCTGAGAAAATATTACTTAATACCCAGTAGTAAGCCAACAAGCAAAACAATGCTAGGATATTGGGAAAGAGATAGAAAATAAAGAGAAAATGTTATTAAGCCACTATGTATATTCCTAGGAATGATCACATCTTGAACACTACTTCTCCTTACACCAAAAAGCATGAAGTAAAACTGGAAAAGGTACAGAAAAGAAAGAAGCAAATGGCTAAATGCATACAGGCATACATCAGTGTCTATGTGAGAGGCCAGCATCACTAGGAGTTTAAACTTCGAAATGGAGCAATGGAAAGTGCTGTGGAGAGGAATCCTACAAATGCAGGATTTCCATGTTGGCCCATAAACTAAATTATACCTATCAAGGAAGGATTTAAACTTAGCTGAAAATAAGGACGAACTCCTTTGCAAATTGATGGGTCAGAATTTCCCTACTCCTCTGTATCAGTGACCCTCACCATTCATTCTCATGATTATCCTCATTTGTTCAGTTGTTAAACTGCTATCATTTTCTAAAGTTGTTTTATTTTTATCTCGAGAAAAAACAATTAAGTATGGTAACAAAAAGTATAGATCCAACATTGTTCTTTATGGAGTGAGTTTGCAGAGCTGTAACTTCTGCAATGTCTCTCCTACACAGCATTCACACAATATTATAAGAAATGGAACACCTTGTGAAAAATCTTTGCACACCACTGTTTAGAATTCTTGGAAGCTGGAGAAGGCAAAAGAAAGGGTAATTGCTTAGCTGATGCAAAACAAGGGTCAAGGCTACAACTATTTAAACAGTGCTGCCTGCTAGCAATGCCTTCAACTACTAGAGAGAAATGTTTTTCTTCTTTATATCAAGTAAACTTGCAAAGGACTGAATATACCAGGTACAAAAATGTGTCTTTTTCATTCCAAATAAAGTTGTAGTTATGCAACTGATGAAAGAGTGAGTTTGTCTGGAAATACTGCACACACAGTAGAACATTTACTCATTGTTAGAAACAAACCTGACAGCAATGTTTCAATCTTTCAGATTACTCTCCTATGAATTGGGTTTTTGTGTGGTGAGATTAACCATCCTTTAATCATCTTTGTGGAACTTCACTGGACTCACTACAGTATTTTCAGAAATTTAAAAGCACAATTTTCATTCTTTAATAGTTGTCCTGGTTTCAGCCAGGGTAGAGTTAATTTTCTTCACAGAAGCCAGTGTGAGACTATGTTTTGGATTTGGGATGAGAAAATGTTGATAAGGTGCTGATCTTCTGAGTTGTTGCTAAGTACTCAAGGACAGTCCAGCTTCTCATGCTGGCCTGCAGCAAGCAGGCTGGGGGTGCACGGGAAGCTGGGAGGGGACACAGCTGGGACAGCTGACCCAGGCTGGCCAAAGAGATATTCCATACCATATAACGTCATGCTCAGTATATAAAGCTGGGACAAAGAAGAAGGAAGGGGTGGAGGGACGTTCGGAGTTATGGCGTCTGTCTTCCCAAGAAACCATTACGCGTGACGGAGCCCTGCTTCCCTGGAGATGGCCGAACACCTGCCTGCCCGTGGGGAGTGGTGAACAAATTCCTTGTTTTGCTTTGCTTGCGTGCGCGGCTTTTGCTTTAGTTATTAAACTGTCTTTATCTCAAACCATGAGTTTCCTCACTTTTACTCTTCCAATTCTCTCCCCCATCCCACCGTGGGGGAGTGAGCGAGCGGCTGCGTGGTGCGTAGTTGCTGGCTGGGGCTAAACCACGACAGTCCTTTTTGGCGCCCAACGTGGGGCACGAAGGGTTTGAGATAATGACAAGTTTGATTGGAATGTGCTAGATGATAGAATTTATAGCTGTTATTGCTGTTTAGCCATTAATTGCCAGGCCCCTGTGCTTGCCATGGGTTTGCCTTCCCTGCATGTATTAGAGTGCAGTGCTCGTTAGTGGCTGCATTTTGCTTTCACTGCTGCTGTACCGCTGATCGTCTGACCCTGCTGTGCCTGGGAAGATTCTGATAACAGCAATGGCCTTGCACCTGGGCTGGCAGATGGCCGGGGTATTGCTGGTTTTTTTTTCCTGTGCTGCTGTACTGAATAGGCTGGAACTCCACTGTGAACTCGAGTCGAAGGGACTGTGACCTGTGGGTGAGTCCATGTGGGAGCAGGACACCCCAAAGCGTCTGTGGCTGTGCATAAGCCCATGCCAGAAGCAGGTATATCTCGAAGCATCTGTGGCCATGGTTATGTCTGTGCCGCAGCAGGTATACCTCTGATGGGATTGTGGCACAAGGATAAGTCCACGCTGGAGAAGGTACATCTCGAAGTGTCTGTGGCTGTGGATAAGTCTATGTTGCAGCAGGTGCACCTTGAAGCATTATTGGTTGTGCATGAGGTCATGCTTGGAGCACCTCAAAGTGTGTGGCCATGGAGAAGCCCTCAACAGTGCAGGTATATTGCTGGAGGGACTGGAACTATGGGTAAGGCCATGTTGGAGCAGATTTATCTCTGGAGGTAGTGTGGCCCGTGGAGACGGCCATTTTGGAGCAGGTGCACCTCAAAGTGACTGCAACTGTGGATAAGTCTATGCCACAGCAGATATACCCCTGGAGAGACTGTGGCTCACGGAAGGGACTGCAGTCTGTGGATAAGTCCAAGCTGGAGCAGGGGCAAGGGGAGGAGTTCATTGCAATGTTAAACCCTATGGTCCAGTACAAAGGGCCCAGGGGTGGAGATTGTAATGGAAGTACCTTTAAACTGTTGTAACCCATGATTTGAGTTGCATGTTATAGGAACTACTATAGCAGGAACCACCTGAACGAATGGAGGACAAGCCTTACAAGAAGCAGTGCCAGTGCAGCAGTGACCTGACCTGAGCTGGCTTTGGTACCCAGTAACTCCATGCAACACCCCACCTCACCTGTCCTGAGTGACCACCATAAGGGATGGAGCCCAAAGTCATGGACTAAACGAACTCAGCAGACTTTTCACAGACATTTTGGAGGGAAGTCTATGGACTAAGGGGATGATAATCTGTGTATTATATTAAAGGATGGGAAGGGGGGTGGTGGTTGATGAGGTTATATTGGACAGTGTGGTACCTGAGCATAACGTAAATGGTATGGAATAAGGGGTGGATAATGTCCTGGTTTCAGCCAGGGTAGAGTTAATTTTCTTCACAGAAGCCAGTGTGAGACTATGTTTTGGATTTGGGATGAGAAAATGTTGATAAGGTGCTGATCTTTTGAGTTGTTGCTAAGTACTCAAGGACAGTCCAGCTTCTCATGCTGGCCTGCAGCAAGCAGGCTGGGGGTGCACGGGAAGCTGGGAGGGGACACAGCTGGGACAGCTGACCCAGGCTGGCCAAAGAGATATTCCATACCATATAACGTCATGCTCAGTATATAAAGCTGGGACAAAGAAGAAGGAAGGGGTGGAGGGACGTTCGGAGTTATGGCGTCTGTCTTCCCAAGAAACCATTACGCGTGACGGAGCCCTGCTTCCCTGGAGATGGCTGAACACCTGCCTGCCCATGGGGAGTGGTGAACAAATTCCTTGTTTTGCTTTGCTTGTGTGCGCGGCTTTTGCTTTAGTTATTAAACTGTCTTTATCTCAAACCATGAGTTTCCTCACTTTTACTCTTCCAATTCTCTCCCCCATCCCACCGTGGGGGAGTGAGCGAGCGGCTGCGTGGTGCGTAGTTGCTGGCTGGGGCTAAACCACGACAATAGTAAAGAAAATAAATAGCACAGTACTATACGAGATGATAGGAACAGTATGAAATGAAAAAGAAGAGTAAGACTTGACATGGTGACATATTTGATTTACATATCTAAATTTAAATGAGTGCTAAGATACAAAAACAAAAGGCTGAACATTTCATACTATTCATATGCTATCATCTGTACTTATTTTGTGTTCTGGTACCACCCAGGATTCTCATTGTGCAAGGTGCAGCCCAAATTTAAGACAAAAGAGTATTCTGTGCTCCCAGATAACACAGATTGTGTTAATTTGCAATCTATTTAAAGGCTTCACTATTTTCCAGAGGTAATTAAAATCTGTATTTATTAGGAAATTTCTTGTAATACTTGTGAAATATGTAAAATCTTAATGTATGCAAAATAACTTTGATGATAAATCCATAAATTCTCTTTACTGTGATGTCTTTTATAATTACAGTCAGTGACTCAACACCTGTTTTGAGAGAAAGGGCAGGTAATTCCAAATCCTGATAAAATTTAAAGCTAAAAAAGATAAAGGTACTATCATGATCATCTAGACTGACCTTTCTATGTTGGCTGAATCATTTCTCCCAGTGAGAGAATCCTCTACTGATTCCAAAG
Source organism: Phaethon aethereus (assembly GCF_964289735.1). Classification (NCBI taxonomy): domain Eukaryota; kingdom Metazoa; phylum Chordata; class Aves; order Phaethontiformes; family Phaethontidae; genus Phaethon; species Phaethon aethereus. The sequence goes on from NC_138578.1 coordinate 80,547,066, forward strand.
ACTCGAGGTTAAATGAGAACATTTGTAGAAAGATACTCGGTACCATGAAAGTTACCTCAAAGACCTGAATTTTAACTTAAGCTGCCAAAAAGGCATCTAGTATAAGCTACAGAAATACAGGCTCCCTCTTACAGTCAGTGAAATTCAGTCATTCGAAAATAGCTGTTTAGGCTAGATGGAACAAATAATCCCAGAAGTATAAATTTTTCTAGATAACTACATTTTTGAAGTCTAAAATTAAGTGAAATGCATCCCTCCAAATACGAATTTTTAGGTTTTTGTCCTCTGCATCCATGGCAAGGCAACTGGTTATGCCTCTCCACTGACTGAAACGGGATAATCAATTCCCAAGGGTAACATGGCTCCTAAGACAGGCTAGGTGGAAAGGTTCTCCCATCTCTTTTCACTTAAATGCTTTCTGAAGATCCTTCATGGTTTAACACCAGTTGGCAACTAGCCCCACGCAGCCGCTCGCTCACTTCCTCCTGGTGGGATGGGGGAGAGAATCAAAAGAGTAAATGTGGGAAAACTCATGGGTTGAGATAAAGACAGTTTAATGGGTAAAGAAAAAGTCGTGCACACAAGCAAAGCAAACCAAGGAATTCATTCCTCACTTCTCCTGGACAGGCAGGTGTTCAGCCATCTCCAGGGAAGCAGGACTCCGTCACGTGTAATGGTTTCTTGGGAAGACAAACATCATCACTCTGAATGTCCCCCACTTCCATCTTCTTCCCCCAGCTTAATAAGCTGAGCATGACGTCATATAGTGTGGAATATCCCTTTTGTCAGTTGGGGTCAGCTGTCCTGGCTGTGTCCCCTCCCAACTTCTGGTGCCCCCTCAACCCACTCGCTGTCAGGGCGATGTGAGAAGCAGCAAAGGCCTTGGCTCTGTGTCAACACTGCTCAGCAATAGTGAAAACATCCCTGTGTTATCAACACTGTTTTCAGCACAAATCCAAAACACAGCCCCATACTAGCTACTGTGAAAAGAATTAACTCTATCCCAGCCAAAAGCAGCACAAGATCACAGGCAGAAACTTTGTCAGAGCTAGAAAGGGAGCCCAGATATTCTTTCCTGTACTACCCTCTACTAAAAGCCTTCCAAGGTGGCATAGCAGGATTCAGTTGTAACTTTCTCAGTGGCTGGCCAGACACACAGAAAAGTCAAGCTACTGCATCATAGCTAGATGAGCCTTTTCCAACCCAATGACTACCAGCAATTGTGCTGGACGTGGCAGTCTCTCCCAGCTTCCTTTCTATTTGCAGATGAGGAACTGGAACGGTAATATGATCCCACCATTAAAAGTCTGTCTCCTCCCAGCTCCCAGCCTCAAGACTCCCAGATAATACGTTATTCAAAATCATCCCACAATAATTTGCAGACTCCATACTGTCACGCTCCAAAACTGCCCGTTACATATCATCTAGTCGATGCCACCACATATGTATGAGGGAATACATTCAATATCTGAGGTAAAAATTCAATAAGCAAGTAACTGTCTAACAAATAACACACATACAGCCAGCTAAGCAATAAAACCTACAAGTCATGAAGCATCCCCGGAACAGTTTGGGTTTGCATCAATAGGTCTAAGGGCAGAGTGGCAGGAAAGGGACTCCAGCATCTCCACTCACTCTGGCACAGGCTGGCTATCAGAAGGAGAAAGTTGTCATATGACAGGAGAATCTTTTGAATAACTGTGATAGTTTTTGTTCAACTTCTGTGATTCTTTTGTTAAATACATGCTTTACTTTCATAGTGAGTCATCAAGCTGAATTCATGATAAGAGGCATCTTAAAATTTAAGAGTTGTGGGGTAGTGCAGCAGGAGGTATGGGGCAGTTTGTAGAGATGTTTTAGTTAACCCCTAATGGTATATGGAAGCATTTCTTCCTTTTGTACAACTTCAGGCTTTAGTCCCCGAGATTTTTTTTTTTTCTTTGTAATGCATGAAACTTAAATAGCAGTAAAAATGTTAAGGAAGCCTGAAGAGAAAAGTGGTTTTGTGTTATAATCCTTCCACTGAACACCTGTGAACTGTTGACTTTAACAGGGTTACAGCTGGTGCTGACTTTGTGCTTGGAGAGAGGGAGAAATGTGTGTGAGGAGGTGTTTAATGACTTATTTGCCATGTTTGCCATGTATTTACAGTGTGACGCCTTGATTGTTTCTAGCCATGTCCTCTGTTCCCAGCTTCCACTTTCACAGCAGCCAATTAGAACAGCCTGGGCAGCAGAGCAACAGTAATTTGGCTTGCATAAACATTCCCCAGTCTTTGCACAATAAGGAGTTACTTAATAATATAAGCTAAAGTTGGTTGGGTGCCTCTTGTGGGTGAAGAACGGGAGTTGAATTGCCATGTTAATTTTCCCTAGCCTGAGGACCTCTTCAGACTGTAGCCTTCAGTAATATTAACTAAGGTGAAGGCTAAGATGTTTCAGTTATTCCCATGGGACTGGACAGCACATATTTGGTTCAGGTCATGGAATTAGCGTGCAACAGGGAATGAGTGTAACTTCAAGGCCTGCCTGGTACTGCACACTTCCAGAACTAATTTTTGAGTGCAGCCCTATCACACTTACCATCTTCAAACTCTTTATTCAGCTAGTGATTTCCCATTATGTGGAAATTGTTTTTATATGTTTCTATACACACAGCTCTCTAGATCTGTAACTGACGATGGTCCTGAGGAAGCGCAGTCCAAAACCAGATTAATTTGTTAATGCAGTTCTGAAACTGGTATGTTCAATAACAATTTGTAGTTTACTTAAATTTGCAAGTATTTTTATATATAGTGTTAGCACTAGAATAATTGTGTGCAAAACTCAGTGCTACACAGAATGTCAGCTTAGATAATCATCATGGACCTTCCTGATCGTAATGGAATACTAACAAAATGTCTGCCAGAGGCCTTCAGTACATTAGCTATATCAAAAAGTCAAGGCAATTGATACCGAAAGTCAGTAAGAAAAGACCATCCTGACAGGATACTGAGAGTATACATCTTATTGTAACCATACATCATAGCTTTCAAAAGCCATACCCATCATGTTGCTTGTCCAAAAATCTAAGTAATAGAATAATGAAATAAGAACTATTGGATTGCAGCAGCGATGTACAAAATATCTCACCATTTACCTCCTTTTATTTGTAACCATGAGAGATTTCATAATGAACTGATTTGCTAATTATACTATGACACAGAGAAAAGGATTTTCTGAAATAGGCAGACTGCAGGAGACATTTAGGAAGAAAGCTGACATGCAGTCTGGTGTAGTTTCAGTTTCTAAAATCGTTTGAGGTCTGAACCACTGTATGCAGAACACACTACAGCTGAGTATCTTTCAAGTACGAGAACATTGTCACAATCTGCCAGTTTTAAAATGAAAAATAAAATGGCCCTCCCGCTAACTAGATTAACATCTAACATAGATGGAATTTCAATACATGCAGGAGATAATACTTATTCCTATTTTAGTTCAGAGATAGATTAAATACTCAATTTGTCTTTGATTGTTCCTTCTGATTCGCTGTGTTATTTCCACTTTCTTTCTCTCAAGTTTTAGCTGCCATTCAATTCAGTCTACACCATGTACTGAGATGAAATAGATCAGATTCTGATTAAATTCTTGAGCTTAATCATCATGAGTTAAAATTATCCATTTGTAGACTTACATACCATCTTAATCATAAAGTCGACACATCCAGCAGACAGATCTTGAATAAGCCAATAGAGAGGAAGTTGGCTATGTCTTAAGTCAGGTATGTTCCTGAAAACTCACTTATCCAAATGAAAATCTAGCACCTTGGAAGACAGTGTGCTTATTTTACAAGTCTTTTTGGATAGCCTAGAGAACATTTGCATTCAGTTGCAGAATACATACAGCAATGAAGCCATATGTGTTGAAATACTGACGTCTTCTCATTGAAAACAAAATCTGTGTCTATCCTGACACTTAGCAATCTCTAACTCCTTGTCCTTCACTACAGCATCATAGGGTGATTCAGGTTGGAAGAAACCTCAGGAGATCTTTAGTCCAACCTCTTCCTCCAGTCTGAGCCTTTCTGGTTTCATCTTATATGTGTTGTCTCACATCCTCCCACTGTATCTTCTCAAGAAACTACCCCCTGGTACTGGAAGGCTATTAAGACTTCTTAGAGATTTGTATTCTCCACGCTGAACAGGCCTGTTCCCTCAGTCTGTCTTCAAAGATCTTATTAAGGCCAAAGCTACAACATGGGTAGCTGACAAAACTACTTCATCCTTACCCAGTTTTTCTTTCTTAGCTAATAGAAGATCCAGCTATGCAACTCCCATGGCTGGCCCATTCAGTACCTGTGTTAGGAAGTTATCCCTAATTCCCCCCAGAAATTAGTCTTGACTGCTTGTGTACCTGCAATGTCGTCCTTCCAGCACATGTCAGGGAGGTTAAAGTCTCCCATGAGAACAAGGATCTGTGATCAAGAGCCTTCCTTGTGTTGTTTAATGAATGCTTTTGAACCTGACTTACCAATTCTCAATGGAACTGTCATCTGTCCCAAAGAACGCCAAAGAAGTGAAGACCTAGGCAAAAAAGTTGTTGAGTACCTCAGCCTTCCCCATGTAGCAGTCAGATCTCCCATTACACTCATCACTGGGGTACAGTTTCTTTCATCTTCATTTGTTGTCCTGTGTACCTGAAGAAACCCTTCTTATTTTTCACGTCCCTAGCCGTGTCCAGCTCCAGCTCTGCCTTAGCTTTCCTGATCCCTGCTCTGCAGTCCTGGGCCATGTCCCTATAATCTCCCTAGCATGTGTATCCCTGCCTCCACTGCCTATGCATTTTGATTTTGTGTTTTAGCTTGATTAAGAGACATTAGCCAAGCTGTCCTTCTGCCTCCCCTGCCCAGCTTCTTGCACATCGGGATTGAGAGCTCCTGCGCCCTAAGAGAAATGTTTTTAAGTATCTCCCAGCTCTCATTCGCTCCTTTATCTCTAAGGGCAATTCCCCAAGGGATCCTGTGCACTAGTGCCCCGAACAGCTGAAAGCTTGCCTTTCCGTGCTTTAGGATCCTGACTCTGCTTTTTACCCATCCTGTACCCCTCAAGATTGAGAATTCTATGAGGGCATGATTGCTGCAGCCCAGGCTACCTCCAGTCTTGACCTCTCCAATACATTCTCCCACATTAGTGAACAACAGGGCCAGCAGAGCCTCTCCTCTGGTCAGGCTCTCCATAACCTATACCAGGAAGTTGTCCTCAACGCACTCCAGCAGCTTCCTGGACTGAAGTTCACTGAAGTTCTATATGTTGAGACACCATCTACTTGTAGGCTTTGCAACATAGTAAGACTTGAAGAGTTTTCTACTTTGCAAGGCTACTTACTTTCTTTACAGAGAGAAAAAGAAAATGCAGTAGAGAGTGGTTTTGTTACTTTTATTTTTAGGCATTTAGTACATGCTATAATCATAGAGGCTACACATACGTGAGGGAAATTGTTGCAAGTACATATGGTTGTTTTTCCTCCTGCAAGAAATATGACATATTTTTTTCATCTTACTCAAATGATAAATGAACAAAATAATAACATTAGTAACAATGGTAATAATAATAAACTATATATATTTTTTTTGCTCAGCTCATACAAGTGCATTCTCATAGTGTTAGAAAAATTTCTCATCCTAAATAAACCATACATTTTATTCTGAGTTAGTGCTGCTTTTGGTGATGTTAACATAACTGGTTATGGCGACTTACAATGACAACTGATGACCTGGTGTTTACTTCAATGCAACCAGAAGTAGTATCAGGCACAGAAAGCATATATTGTTAAGACTGGATTCACTGTGAGAGAACTGAGGAGGAGACAGGGTGCTCTTGCTCCTGCAGAATAACAAATGTCATGAATTTACTGTACCTGCAGGCCCTTTTCCAGGATGGAAACATTTTGTTGTATGAATTTACACAGGTAAGAACAACAGGAGTATATGCCGTACCTGATGTTCCTAAGTGATTCTGTAATATAAAAACTATATTGAGGTGATCTTATAGCTCATAGACTGATGAATTTGTTCTGGCATAATTTTAAAATAGAAGAATGCTCATATAAATCATCAAGGCAGAAATCTCTTAGTATGAGCAAAAAATTTATCTGTTATTTCTTACTGTCCATGTTTGTCATGGTTTAACCCCGGCTGGTAACTAAGCACCACACAGCCGCTCCCTCACTCGCCCCTGGCAGGATAGGGGGGAGAATCAGAAGGGTAATAGTGAGAAAGTTTATGGATTGAGATAAAGATAGTCTAATAAGCAAAGCCAAATCCGTGCAGGCAAGCAAAGCAAAACAAGGGATTCATTCAGCACTTCCCACTGGCCAGCAGGTATTTACCCATCGCCAGAAAAGCAGGGCTTCATAGTGTGTAACAATTACTTGGGAAAACAAACACTATCACTCCGAACATCCTCCCCTCCTTCTTCCCCAGCTTTTGTTACTGACCCCAGTGTCATACGGTGTGGAATATCCACAGTTGGGGTCAGCTGTCCCGGCTGCGTCCCCTCCCAGTTTCCTGCGCACCCCCAGTCTGCTCGCTGGTGGGGTGGGGTGAGAAGCAGAAAAGTCCTTGACTCTGTGTAAGCACTGCTCAGCAGTAATACTAACTAAAATATCCCATTGTTATCAACACTGTTTTCAGCACAAATCCAAAACGCAGCCCCATACTAGTTACTATGAAGAAAATTAACCCTGTCGCAGCCAAAACCAGTACAATATAAAAAGTTGAAAACCAAGTTTTTATCATGATATTATCAGTGAGTCCTCAGAACATGTCCTTTTTGAAGGGTGAAGAAAAAGCGAGGAACAAAATGGTAAGGAGCAATATATAAGTATTTTTAAACATTGAAACTGCAAACTGTCTCATTGAGTTCATTGCACCTTGTACCTTTGTACATGATGACTCCTTAGCTGAGCTTTACCCTTTCGCCACGTAGCAAGGCATTCCATAAACAAATAAAAAGCACATTGAAATGATTTAATAGAATGACAAAGTTTCAATCTATTCCATTACGAAGAGAAAAAAAAGAGCTTTGCATTTGAAGATGCATATTGATAGTAGAGACAGCTTAGAGAAATAAATTAGACTACACTTCAGACAACTAATTTAAGCCATGTGAATATGAATATGCTTGTCAGAGCTTCTCATACTCTTTTAATAAAGGGTACCAGTTTCATTTACATGCACAACTCTAATTTTAAGTGAACTTGTGATGAAAACACCTTGGTGTGCTCTTCTTTTATTATGAGATGCAGGACACATTCATGACATTTCTTAACACTCAAAGGAATTGAATTGAACCTTGTCCCAGTGGAAAGGGATTTAGGTATTACGGAAGTAGGTTAGTGCAAAGCAGGGACTATTTGAAGAAAAAAACCCACATCATTTACAAAGAGAATAACAGATAGTGATATTAATTGCTAGGCTCTGTTCTGCTTATTAAAAGTTGAATGAGGCAGCTTGACGGATGATTTTATAATGATGCACATGGGATTTTTTGGTGGTGGTTTTATTTCTAATATTACTCAGGATCTCGTTGAAGTCATTTGGTTTGAACTTTTGTAATGTGCAACATGGTATCCCAGATCAGATAACTAGACCCACCACAATAACAGTAATAATTTTACCAGCTGCCGATACCTAACAGTTCAATAGAATATAAAAATTAAGTGTTATAATGGTGATGTAATAGTCAGCCCTATCACATCGCAAGCAAAGGCAAAGTAGTTCCTACCTCTTTCAGCTGGAGCATGAGAAATATTTTGCTGTGGTAGCTACACTAAAAAAAGATTACTGGTACACTGACAGTGTGCTGACATAGTCAAATATCCTGATGAGCATCCTCTGGTTGTTTATTTGTGCTCTCCATCTTTCTGATCTTCCAATTCTTTTCTCTTGTCCTGTACTATGACTACAAGGTCTTTAGAGAGATGGTTAAGTGTATATGATAGGAAAGGATTGTATTTAATAACTCAGGTGATCTTTCTCAGTCCATGTTCCCCCTTTGAAGGTACACAAGGCACTTTTGAGCTTTCTTTATGGAGCTTCTTGGAAATAGCATTTCTCTTAGCATTTCTTTTAGTATTAACATCTCCATAAGAACATTTTTCCTCTGCCACGTAATCTACAGTATGACAAAGCTAGATGCCAAGGAAGGGGGGCACATGCAGGGTAACTAATGTAAAAATTCTAGTTTTAGTAGGATTATAATGATTTACTAAAGTCTCTGTGCCCAGCATTTCTTTTAGGACTTGATCAAAATCCTGTTGAGGTCAACTGTAGTCAGCATAAAAACTGAACTTGAAATAGTAACCTTTACTTTATAAATAGTAAGAGCTTCCACTGAAGGGAATAGAGCTCACATCAGCCCAATGCACAGATTGCCCCACTCTACATCAGAAGGCATTAGAAAGATTTCAATGAAAAGCTTGCATTTAAAATACCATGAAGACCTTAAAGGAAAAAAAACAACATAGAGGACAAACACATTGGAAGAGTCTATTTAAAATAACAAACTTAAACGATATTCTATGTGGGACATAATTAAATTAGATGATAGAAGAGTTCTGACACTGAGAGTGTTCCATATGAAGCTATTTTGATATTAAAATATGGCAACACAAATGTTGTTTATCAGGAAGAGTTTTTAAGTAATGATATGAGGAGGTGTTTGCTACACATTTTATTTCCTGTCTAAAATGCTTTTAAAGATACGGATTTTAAATGTAATGGATTGCGGGGGAGTGAAGAAAAACAATTACTTTGGAATTCAATTTGTAAAATATTGATATTTGTTCATTTTTTTCATAATTTTGTATTATCTCTGTTTAAGTCAGTCTTTCACAATTGGAACTCTTAACACTGCAGAAACGTGGAACTTAAAATGAACCCATAGCGAAATTAAACATTTTGAGGGTTATCCATTTGCTTGTGTTCTTGCTCCTCCAAAACATATATTAAAACATATGACCTCCACACAGGAAGGATTATACGCCAAGAAATAATTTCTTCAGGCTACAGTTCACTTAATTAGAAAACAAAAAAAAGAGCACGAAGAAAGCCTGACCTCAGACTAGGACAGGGACCTCAAAGTTTTCCACCAAGTATCCAAGTTCTTGTCTGCACCATCTCAGCAGTCATAGACATGGAGGCCCCTATTTCTGGGTCTCTTGCAGCTGTGTTCTACTAACCTTGCTTGAATATATGGATCTAAATAATAAATCTGGAAGAAATTTATCTAAAACTTTAGCAGGTATGACCCATGTAGAGGAAAATAACTTTATCAGTTCCAAACAGCATGAAGGCTCTCCTGCATGTGCCCTCAGTGCAGAAGCTTCAAAAACAGAAACAATTACATTTTTCTTGGATAAAAAAGGTGCAGTATTCAAATTTTATACTGCTCAGGTTTTCTGCCTGCAGTGTTTTTTATCTTAGTGAAATTACCTGGATAGAGAATATTATACTTGAAGGTCATTCCTATGTACATGATACTACATGACACTGAACTAATGAAAAATGTAAATTTGTCTCAGTTCTACCACAAAGATTAACTGAGGGAAAAATAATGTGAATTCAGTTTTGATGTCTTGTCCACAGCAAGTTCACTGGTGCAGTCCCTCAGACAAATTGTGCTGTCTGCTTCCCCCAGAGCAACGTATCCCAGCAGGTAGTCCCAAAATATTTCTGCCTGTTTGTCCCTCAGCTTCATCTTCCCGGTGCCAGTTCCTCATATTCCCTTGCTGTCTCTGAGACATTCCTGGCTAAAACCTCCATGAACACTACTGCACAAAGATGTTGAGGGAGAAATACAGGTATTATCTTGGTTCTCCCATGGCCTCTGTGTCATATTGCCCACTAGCCCCATGCAGATTTCTTGCCCAGACAGACATTTAAAATAGCACCAGACCCTTAGGCTCAGGCACCTGCACCACTCTCTGAATCTCTTTCTTGGGCAGTCAGTCATGGCAAGTGTGTCCCAAGCATGAAAATGGAAATACTGGACAAGTACAATTCAGGATGATCTTGAGTGAGACTTACAAGTATCTCTACAAAATATCTACAGGTCAAGGACTGAAATAAGTGTTCAAGAAAAATCTGATGACAAAATATTTCAAGTTCCACATTTAATCATCACATTTAGCAACTTGTGAGTTGACTACACATAACATTGTTGGAAACATGGGCTTCCATTTGAATTGCCTTCAGTGCTTGCTAGGTTTCTGCACTAATAGCAGGAAGTATAATTGGCTCTGTTGCCACCTGTAGTGTACTAATTTAATTTTGGTCCCATCCCAGCACAGATCTGCTCATAAACATCAGTTGCAACAGCCTGAAGGCTTCTCTGTAGCGTGCCAAGTTCAGGTGTATACATGAGTGTATTACAGCAGATGAAAAGTAACTGATAGAGAATATTTGCCTGTGCTGGGATGAGATGGCCACGGTTCTATTCTCTGAATGAATGAAACCTTGCAAATGGACAGCATGTGGTTAAGTTATATGTATAATCACATATAAGGTCTTATTAAATCAAAAGACACATTGCTGGATGACACCAAAAATTCTTACCAAGTATGGTGTGCAAAAAACTGACTTGTTTGCACAAAAAAGCTTGTGCTAAATTACAATGTAAAAATACAAGTTGACTTGTTTTGAAAGAGTGAAATGAAAAGTACAAGAATAAATGTTTTAAGGTCTCTCTCTACTTCTGTAAGAGATTCACTCCCGGATAAGTTCTAGAGTTTTCATTTATTATTCTATTAGACACTAGACAACAACAACAAAGAAAATCACAGTAAGAAAGGTCCCTGGTATTACTAGAAAAAAGACATGCTCTGAAATTTAATTTACATCTGACAGTAGACAAAATAAAAGTAAAAGTATTAAACCAAACCCAGGGATGGAAATTCAGAAATTCAAAATTACCCTGAAAAACATTGCTTTTTTTACTTGGTAGTAAAGCCCTACCAAGCAGGAGCTATAACTTTCTGCTAGACCCATCAGAAAAAATCTAAAATCACAGCTATAAGCATACTACCATGTAAGTATGCACACAATATTTGGGTTTATGTGTTTCTTATGTAAATGTGTTTCCAACTTTATAAACAAAACTGTAATCTTTCCCATTTTTTCAATAAAACCCATTTACTTTGTATTTTAAGCTTACACAATGTTTAAAGTAGAGTTAGGTGCATTTCACACTCACAGCAGCACTTCTGTGAAACAAAGATTTCAAATAAATCAACGTAGAGAGACAACCACTCCCTGGCTTATCTTCGTATCTAAGCATAGAGGTATTTTTCTCATTAAAGTGAAAGACGGAGATACTGCCAAGTGTGATCTATGTCATTTTGGCAAGGGCAAACCCGTAACACTTGGACACGCCTCTAATGTCTCAGGGAAGATACTCAAGGGGGAACGAAGTAGGAATGCAAAGGACTCATCCTGGGCACAAAAAGTGGTGCCGATGTTTAAGTACTAAGTGAATTGTGACTTTTTGATATGTGCAGACTGAGTTTTCACAGATAACTAGGGAGCTTAGACTTCTAAGTTCTAAATTTTGAGATCCAAGCATCCTAAATCTCCTGCAAAGCTGTGCACATTTCAGAATCAATTTCCCAAATGATAACATTGTTTTATGACTCAGTTTAATAGGTTTAAATGAAAGTTACCCATATTTTATCTGTCAGCTTCCATTGATGTGAATTCAGTGCTGTGAATTCCAGCATTACCATTCACTATCCAAACCTCCCTGCAAGAAGCACTGAGTATCTATTTAACATGTATCATTTCTTCCTCTTCAGCAAAGCTGAACACACACACTTCCCCTGACACCATTAAAATATCTAAATGCTGGAAAGATTTGGCTCTGATAGTTTTATATTTTCTGAGTAGAAGGTGCGATCTTTTTCTGGGTTTCTTTGTTTATTTACAGAAGCATTCTGTTTTCAAAGGAATGGATCGTGAAATCCCAGGATGATATAATGGGTTTCGTGTCTCAGCTTTAAAAGTTGACCCCGTCATCTCCATTGAATTACAGAAAGTTTCCAGATTTATCATGTGGAAACAGTGAAATTGCAAACCCTTGGTATGTAATAAGCTGTTCCAACTTCAAGGTTCTCTTCACAACCAATAGCACTCTTGAGTTGTTGTTTGGATCATTTCACTGTATGATAGATGACTTGATCTCACCAAGCCTCATATGCCAGAATGTGTTTAATCTGATTAATATTTATGTTCTATAAGAGGTACGGTTATTAGTTTACTAGATGGCATTCAAGAGGAACCAGTATGAGTTGTCAGTCTACCACAATATTATGTGTAGGGACACAGCCTTGTTAGGAGAAATCTGTCCATTACAGATTTCAATAGCAATATCTCTTCCCCCATCTCTAAAGCCCCTGAAGGTCAGGGCAAAGACTAGGGGAGTGAAGTTCTAGAATAGAATATTTCAGCTGGAAAGGACCTACAACAATCATCTAGTCCAACTAACTGACCAAAAGTTAAAGAATGTTGTTAAGGGCATTGTCCAAATGCCTCGTAAACACTGATGAAGCTGATGGTGGGGGTCGGACCAGAGTCATGCAACATGGCCTCTTCTCTAACAGAGATTTCAATAATTTACTCCTAAATTACACCAGAGTAAATGTTATATAAATCTGCATTTCCAAAAGATGATTGAATATTAGAGACCTTTCAAGGCCAACATAGATTTGCAACCTGGAACTTTCAATTTTTGGTGCTGTTTGGTTAAGACTTTGGTGGGTTTGTTTGCCACTAGCATTTGATTCCTGATTTCAGTCCGAGAAGACTGAACTCTGTTCAGCCTCAGAATACAAGGCTCTGTTCGGATGCATAGCTATGTTTCCTATTGATGACTTAAATAATGGTCAGCCAATCTTATTTCCACAGTTATACCTTTCCTAACCTCAAATTCCTGATTGCATCTAAAATAAGTATTATACATCACCCCTTTGCTGGAGATGCAGGATATCATACAGATCTCAGTGTCTGGACAATGCTTTTAGTCATACGGTTTACTTTTAGGTAGTCTTGCAAGGAGCAGGACGTTGGACTCAATTATCCTTATGGGTCCTTTCCAACTTGAGTTATTCTATGATTCTATGAGCCTAGCCAAGTTTTTCAAATGACTCATGATTTTTGGGAGCAAAAATTTTAAAAACTTATAAATGTCTAATTCAAAAAATACCAAACCTTTTGAAATTTCTTGATTAAAGTTTTTGGAAGTTATTGAAAATATTAAGTGTCCACTGAACACTAGTTACTTTTGAGAACGTACTATCTGGTGCTCGTTGCTGTCATCTTTTCAGATTCCTGCAGGAATCTCGCTGAAAGCAGAATTAAAGCACTTGGTGGGTCTGTGCCATAGACTCAATACAAACTGAATTATCTGAGACAAACAGAACTGCTAAAAGCCAGGCTTCATTGCATGCCACTCAGACCTGAATGCTGCATTAACTCTGGGAAGTACAATGAGAGAGAGACTGCAGCCTGCCAGGAGAAATCACGGAAAGGCACAGAATAGTACATGGAAATTTAAAAACTTATTTCTGAAAGTGGTCAGGAATGCACTTAGGATGCAGTATTTTAGGGTCCAGGGGAAAGAATAAATATTTTTTCCTTTCTTCGTATCTCTGATTGTCTGACCTTCTGCCATTCAGAGAAACATGTATGATCTTTTTTTTTCTGTCGTAAAGTTGTTAATGTTGTATACAGATCCTCACTCAGATTTTCCTTTGCTTCCTTTATTGTCTGCGTTCCCAACAGGGAAACCCAGAGTAATCATATATGCAAAGACACAAAACATTGGCAAACAACATGTAACCCCTTTCTTTATAACTGACTTCTCACATATCCTATTCTCTATTATACATGACATTCTTCTTCCATTCTACTCCTCTAAAAAAGAGGTAGTTTCATTTTAAATATGGTAATTTACCATAGAAGTAGGAAATTAAAATATTAAAATTACCTTTTCTGCAGGACTGGACGATTATTATTATTATTGTACTAATTCTCAACAGTCAAGTGATAACTGTGAGAAATTACTTCTGTTATGAAAAGAAAGAACTCTGTTTTACAGTAAACGTTATTCATGTGTCCCCCGCTATAAAATCATCTGGCATATAACCAGGAAGACTAAGTTTACTAAAGAGACATGCTTTAAGATACTGTGTCATTGTAGTCCTTTGCTAACTTTGTAATAAATGTTTTAATTAAAGGTAACATCACATGGTTCAACATCTGTATCAGATTTAATTGCAATTCCTAATTTTCACAATTTGGTATCTTCAGCTCTGAGAGAGTTGAAACACCCTCAGCTAATTATCTCTTGCTATTCAGTTTTCTGAAAATGAATTCTAAATAGAACTTAAATATTTAAAGTGTAGTATTATATAAAAGGTAAGGGGACAGTACTGTTGATATTATACAGCTAATAGTGTCATTTAAAGTAGAAAAATGTCAGATTAGTTAAAATAAAGTATGAAATAGCAAAGCAGAACACTACCTCATAAAGACCTGTCTTCAGTGACATCCTGCAGCTGTTTGTCTGCTACAGTGCAGATAGATATTCATTGTAGAAACAACAATGCCAGATCCAAAATTTGAGGCAAATTTGTTCTGATGCTTTAACTGTAAGTATTTTGGATCCATGTTGGCCTTCTTTTACATGTTTCTAAATTCTGTGGAACAATAGGACAGCTGAAGGATCCATGATCTATCTCAATAAATTAACCATAATTATAATATTCATAACAATTTAAGTAAGGGCATCTTCTGGTACTTACTCCTAACTTTGTGAAACTTGATGCACCAGCTTTCCATAAATAATATCAGGGAATCTCCTGGGGAAACCTGGAGCAGAAAGATCTGTCTTTGAGTGGGTTTTGGTGTTTTTTAAACTCCGATGTACATTAAAAAATGTAGAAACCCCAACACCAGTAAAACACACATTCTTACTTTATTTTATATAAAGCACAGTCAACTGTATGTTTTGATATCTGACACGGAATGGTTGTTTCGGGAAGAAAGTAGTGAGAATTTCTCAGAGAAATTTGGCTTTAATATCATTGGCTGTGCTTTTGCAAAGATTTTTGGAGTTTGATTTGGGAAAGATATGTGTGTGTATGTTCTATTACATTATGCTGAATTACAGGGGAACTTACCTACATATAACGCAATGAACCAAAATACAACTTGTTCAGGAGACTGAGTGTCTTCTGTGTGCTTTTTGGTGGCCTTCAGCAGTCACAATATGTCCGTACAAGGACAGGTGTAATTAATTGTATATTAATACTCGCACATTAATAGTATAGAATGAAATTATTATAAGGAACTGGGCCTTTCAACCCCCACAAACTATATCCCAGATAGATCTTGTTAATCACTACCATCATGGCTCAAGTCTTACACCTCATGCAGAAGATGACACTTCCAGGAGCATTTTAGGGCTGCACCATAGAGCAGAGGATGTGGTTCAGTAAACAGACACTGGTTCGATACCTAAAAAAATATGAAGGCACAATTAAAAAATGGAAAAAAATGACACAGAAATGTTTTGTTCTGCCACATAGTGATAGCGATCCCATCCTCTCACCTGCCTTCTGTATCAGGAAAAAGGCAATGTTATCTGTAGCACTGTGGTCCCCTTGGCTCAGCTCTCTCTTGCTTTGTTTTAGATATCAAGAACGTCTCCTGCTAAGAAAGTAAGTTACTTCTAGTTTTATAATGAAAAGACAGTACATCTTTCAGGGCAGTTACATAAATGGCAGACAACCATTGGCCTAGCAGCAGTGTGGGGGCAAAGCTTTGTGAGCACCGGTTTTACTAATCAGAAATTGTTAATTTGCAAAATATTTTTGGTTTAGGGAGTGTGAAGGGAGAAGAAACTGAGTCTGATAGAAAATTTAAACATATCTAAAATTTTGTTTTAACATCTTGTTTTTACTGTGAAAGGATATGTCATTCACAAATGTGCAGAACCTGATTAAAAATACTCAAACAGTAAACAATAACCTGAAGACAATTGGGCCGTGTAAAAGATAAATCATAGAGTCCGAGATTTTAACACAGAAGGTTTTACACAAGAAAACTATAGTTTTATAGAGTTTTATCACACCTCCTCATTGGCAGAACCAATTGATATGCCATTTACTTGATACTGGCTCCTGATTCTGTGGGAAAGCCTTCACAGAATAAACAGAACTCTTTTTGTTCATATGACTTTTTATTCTCTACAGAATTATTAGTCTTTTACAGACTAAACAAGGACTTTATTCTCCAGGATTGCCAGTCCTACAGACTTCCCAGGACTAAAACATCACTTGATGTTTTAAGGCTAAAAGCAGGGGTAGGGGGGCTGAGGGAATTTTTTTTTTAAGTATTACTTTGCATAGGTTTTCCAGCCTCTTCTTTCAAAGCACTGTGTCACTCACTACTTGCAGATATCTAAAAGAATGTGATTAGTTTCATTACTCTGATTCCTTTCCTCACTCGCATCCTTTTTATAATTAATATGTACATGGTCTTTTTGCCATCCTGTTCCTCCTGCAATTGATTTCAAATGCATGCACCCTGTCACCAGTGTAGATGGAGCTACTTGTTTCCACTGTCATCTCTTCTGGGTATACGATGAGCTTCATTTCATTAGCAGACTCTAGTATTTATTGATTTTTATAGTAATGTCAATATATATCATTATATCTGTCCAACTGGAGATCAGTAATGTCCAAATGGAGACCAGTAACAAGTGGTGTCCCTGAGGGGTCCGTATTGGGACCAGTACTCTTTAATATCTTCATCAATGGCATGGACAGTGGGATCGAGTGCATCGTCAGCAAGTGTGCGATGACACCAAGCTCAGTGGTGCAGTTGATATGTTTGAGGGAAGGTATACATCCAGAGAGACCTTGACAGGCTTGAGAAGTGGGCCCATGTGAGCCTCATGAAGTTCAACAAGGCCAAGTGCAAGGTCCTGCACATGGGTGGGGCAGTCCTCAGTACCAGCACAGGCTGGGGGATGAAGGGATGGAGAACAGCCCTGAGAAAGAGGACTTGGGCATATTGGTAGATGAAAAATTGGACATGGGACAGCTGTGTGCGCTTGCAGCCCAGAAGGCCAACCATACCCTGGGCTGCATCCAAAGCAGTGTAGCCAGCAGGTTGAAGGAGGGGATTCTGCTCCTCTATTCTGCTTGGGTGACACCCCAGCTGGAGTACTGCATTCAGATCTGGGGCCCCCAGGATAAGAAGGATGTGGACCTGTTGGAGTGAGTCTAGAGGAGAGCCATGAAGATGATCAGAGAGCTGGAGCACCTCTCCTATGAGGACAGGCTGAGAGAGTTGGGGTTGTTCAGCCTGGAAAAGAGAAGGCTCCAGGGAGACCTTATGGCAGCCTGCCAGTACCTAAAGGGGGCCTACAAGAAAGCTGGAGAGGGACTTGTTACAAAGGCATGTAGTGACAGGAAAAGGGGCAATGGCTTTAAACTGGAAGAGGGTAAATTTACATTAGATATAAGGAAGAAATTTTTCACTATGTTGGTGGTGAGCCACTGGAACAGTTTACCCAGAGAAATTGTGGGTGTCCCATCCCTGGAAGTGTTCAAGGTCAGGTTGGACGGGGCAACCTGAGCAACCTGGTCTAGTGGAAGGTGTCCCTGACCATGGCTGGGGGGTTGGAACTGGATGATTTTTAATGTCCCTTCCAAACCAAAGCATTCTATGATTCTATGATAAGAAAGGTGGAGAGTTTTTTTATCAAGGCTTTTAGTGATGGGATAAAAAGTAATGTTTTTAAGATAAAAAGAAACTAGATTTAGATTAGATATAAAGGAAGAAAATCTGTTCTATGAGGATAGTGAGATGCCTGAACAGGTTGCCCGTGGAGAACGTTTGGATGCCCCATTCCTGGAAGTGTTCATCATCAGGTTGGACAAAGCCTTGAGCAACCTCATCTAGTGAAAGTTGGGCCTGCCCATGGCAGTGAGGGTGGAATAGGTGATCTCTGAATGTCCCTTCTAACCCAAACATTTCTATGATTCTGTGATTCTATGATTCTATGATCTGCCACCTGACACCTTTGAAAGAGGATCTGTATGCTGTTCTAGTTGTTGCAAGAGAAAAAGGAAAAGACTTCGGCAATTTTTAAAATGTGGAAGGATAGAGGGAAAGGAATATGAAGTCCCAATGTTTCAAATCAAAACGTAATTGATTATTATCTGATTTAGACCAAAATATTTTTATTGAAAGTTATGAAAAGAGGTTTCGATCCTTGGAGGACACATTGTGTTTACCAGCTAAATGCAAGAATGTAATGTACTACACTCAGTAGGTTCATATATTCATGATTTAAAAAAGCAAAACCAAGTTTAAATTTAGGTCCTACATTCAACAGTTCACCTTGAAGTCCCTGGAGCCTGCCAGTTTGACTCTTAAGAAATTTTCTCTTCTTTCTCTGACATTTCCAAATAAGAAGCAGCAAGTCTTGTTAGTAATGTAGGCTAAAAGGATGTTCAAAGCGATGCAAAAGAGAAAGAAATGCTTTATCCTTTTTAACATGCCCCAAAAAATCTGAAAAATCCACTTCCTTGCCATATCACTTAATGCTTATCTACTATTTTTCCTCACAGAGCTCAGAAAAACTGGTACAGTAGTGAAAGAAAACATACCAGAATATTAAAATGTGATGAGAAAAAAAGCAGATGAAAGGGAAAGATTTCCCAATTATACTATGTGGCTATAGACTATGCAACTTTTTGCTGTGTGTTGAAGTCAGAATGAGAAAAAGAATAACAAGGAGAAGACAAGATGAAATAGATCATAATATAACCTTAGGATTTGTGCTTTTACCATATTGTGTGAATTTTGAACAATTAAATGGGGAAGGTTTAGAAACATACCTGGTGTTCTTGCTGTGTTCCAGTTTATGGAATTAGGTGGTAAATTCTTCTTACCTAGCTTTTAAATGATGGATTTGTCACTATTTTCTGGTGGATGTTTATCCCAGAAGTAGCTACATTTTATATTATCATTAAAAACTCATTGGAAAACGTCTCAAGATTTGGGACAGGACAGGAGATATAAATGGAATATCGTATTAATATTCCATTAAGGTAATAATATCTGTCCAACTGAATCACATATATATTTCCTAACAGCTTTTAAATACAGTTGATTTTATTTTGGTGTTTAAATTCCCATTGTGTAGAGCTATGCTAGTTTCTATGTGCTAGTTTTTGCTGTTTATCTTGTGTTCTTCTAAATGTGTGATGGATAAATTATTGAGCTGGAGGCAGAGGTATAAGAAACAGAAGAGTCTAAGGCAAAATAATGATTCTGACATTGTGTCCAAAGCATAACCACATCTCTCAGTGAATTCCAGACTCTATCTGATTACACATTCACACACTGCTGGATGGTTGTTTATCTGCTTTGACAGTGGGTCCAGAGGGGTGTTTGATGAACCTTAATTGCGTTAATTTATATAGATTGGGGGGCTTTTCTGGGATTACATTTCTCGTCAGGTTCCAGCCAGACCTCTTCACGCTGGTCACTTCACATTTGTGTAGAATATGTGCCGCTTCAACAGATACTCCACCGAGTTTGAAGAGGTGAATAATTACAAAGACTAATAAGAAGGGATCCAATTGCTTCCACCTATGAATAAAATAGAAATAATCATAGCTGTGGTAGAAACCTGGAGAAGGTTAAGCAATTAATTTTATCTGGTTTTCTTGGGGGGTTTTTGTTGGTTATTTTTAAATTATTATCTTCATTTTTGTTGTTATTTTTAGATGCAGATACTTTCACTCTAGGTTTTCAGTAGGAAATATTCCCTTTTTTATGGATGTAAAAGAAAAAAATCTAAGCTAACAGACCAGGGATTTCTTGCGGACATATGGGCATATGTCTTTGGTTCTGATTCCCATGTAAGTCTGTAGTTATTTTTTAAAGTTAAAATTGGAAGAAGAGTAGTCTTGGTACCTTCATTTTGGATCAGCTTTACTACTCTTCTTGCCATGATCTCGGTGTTACCCAGGAATGTTCCTGATATCAATAACTGGTTGTACCTTAGTAAGATCAAAATTGAATCTGGATAGATTAACAAATCAAGCCTAGAAAAAGAACAACAGAAATGACGATAAATGATGATAATGATAATGAGGTGACATTGAAAATAATGCTATAAGCTACTGTATAAAGCAACACATTAGCAGAAATGTAAACTGAAAAGCCGGAAGCCCTGCAGGAAAGGGGAAAGTAAGCATTAATTTCTTTGGAAAGAAAGAGAGGGATATTCAAGCATATGGTAAGCAGATAGACAAATTGGGAATGATGGCAGAAGAGAAGTGTTTGAGCAAAGTAGTGGTTGCTCTTCTTCCCCAAGTAGCTCAGCAGTTCTTTGCCATGGTTGTTCCTATAAATCAGTAATGTATATACTATCCACATATGCCACCACTTTTTTTGATAATTCAGTCAATGACCTCCAGCTGGAAACCTTAATGTTATAAATACAGAATATTGTGTAGTTATGAGTCACTGAGAACAGTAAGAGCAGATGGAGCTTCCAAAGGAAACCTAGTACGAACCTACAGATGGGAAGCACTGTGCAGACAGCAGGATTTCAGCTCCTGAGCAGTACTTCCTAGCGAATGCACTTTACTCTGGTGTTTCTGCTAAGTTTCCAGGGAAACTAATGGCTAAATTGAGGATGTACAGACTGTTCTCTGAGGTGGAGACATTGTTTTCATAGATTCACAGTTCCAGCTAAAATTTCCCAGAGGACAAGTAAGCCAGAATAGAAAAGCTTTGGTGTTTACATTGGGATTTCAGTAGCTCTTGTTAGTGTAACTTCCAGCTTTACCAGCTCACGTGTCTTACAGTAGAATAATCTAAAGAATTTGATCATAGAATCACAGAATCATAAAATGGTTTGGGGTGGAAGGGACCTTTCAAGGCCATCTAGTCCAACCCCCCTGCAGTGAGCAGGGACATCTTCAACCAGATCAGGTTGCTCAGAGCCCCGTCCAGCCTGACCTGGGATGTTTCCAGGGATGGGGCATCTACCACCTCTCTGGGCAACCTGGGCCAGGGTTTCACCACCCTAATTTGAAAAACTCCTCCCTTAGACCTAGTCTAAATCTGCCCTCTTTATTTTAAAACCATCATCCTTTGTCCTATCTAAATGGCCCCTGCCCTGCTAAAAAGTCTGTCCTCACTTTTCCTATAAACCCCCTTAAGTTCTGAAAGGCTGCAGTAAGGTCTCCCCAGAGCCTTCTCTTCTCCAGGCCGAATAACCCCAGCTCTCTCAGCCTGATCATTTTGGTGGCCTCCTCTGGACCTGCTCCAACAGGTCCACATCGCTCCTGTGCTGAGGGCTCCAGAGCTGGACGCAGCCCTGCAGGGGGGTCTCCCCAGAGCGGGGCAGAGGGGCAGAATCCCCTCCCTCACCCTGCTGGCCACGCGGCTTTGGGGGCAGCCCAGGACATGGTTGGCTTCTGGGCTGCGAGCACATGCTGTCAGCTCATGTCCAACTTTTCATCCACCAGTACCAAATCCTTCTGAATCCCTTTTTTCCCCCATCCTCTACTGATACCGGAGGTTGCCCTGACCCAGGTGTCGGACTCTGCACTTGACCTTGTTGAACCTCATGAGGTTCACACAGCCCCATGCCTCAAGCTTGTCCAGGTCCCTCTTGATGGCATCCCATCCCTCAGGTGTGTCAACTGAACCACTCAGCTTGGTGTCATCTGCAAACTTACTGAGAGTGCACTTCATCCCACTATGTCATTGATGAAGAGATTAAAGACACCAATGTGGATCCCTGAAGAACACTGCTCATCACTGATCTCCATCTGGACATTAATCCCTTGACCACTACCCTCTGGATGTGACCATCCAACCAATTCCATATCCACCAAATAGTCCACCCATCAAAACCATCTCTCTCCAATTTAGAGAGAAGGATGTTGTGGGGGTCCGTGTCAAAGGTCTTACAGAAGGCCAGATAAATGGCATTGGTAGCTCTTCTCTTGTCCACTGGTGTGGTCACCCCATCATAGAAGGCCACTGGGTTGGTCAGGCAGAACTTGCCCTTGGTGAAGCCATGTTGGCTGTCTCACCGCCCTGTCCTCCATATGCCTTAGCATAGCTTCTAGGAGGATGCTATGCTTTATTATCTGGGACCTCTAATATTAGTGATCTTAAAATTTATTAAAAATAAAAAGTTATGCATGAGTTTAAAAGGCACTTTAGCATTGTAGAAGACAGAGGAAAGTAAAGGGCAGCATCACTCCCACCTGTTCTTCACTTTTGATGTCAAGTCACATAAGCTCCAAAGGCCCATGTTTCTGCAAAAATGAACAGACATCACTCTGTTCTTGAAATTTTAAGTCTTATTTTCATAACTCTTATTTTAAAGAGGTTATGGAGATCTTTTTCAGGATCACTTGTTGTTGTTCAGGAATATATAGATTATATCACAGTCAATAGATTCTTTCCAGTCAGAATATTAGTCCTAAAGTTTTATCTTAATCACATCAAAGGATTTTAAAAGTCAATTTTATAGCAAATCTTACATTAGGTAAAATGATTTAGAGGGTGCTGGAACATGATGCATCCCTTAATCTTCCTTCCCAAGCTAGATACCTCAACCATTAGGCTACACTGTCATGCTGATACTGTTTGCTTGACAACATAAAGGAACTTCAATTATTCTGCACAAAGTCAAAGTAGTTCATTAAAGGAAATTCAAAGATATCTACCTCCTGACACACAGGAATAATTCATTTATTGACGATTAGAAGAAACCTGAAGGTGGTAGGAGTTATGTCATTAAAGTCCCTGGGCAGTCAAAAATCAATAAATCCACATCCTGCGTGAGATTTCATTCCTGGCACTAATGACAGGCATAACAAATCTCAATTTGTGATTCTGAGAGGGATTAGGCACCTGACAGAAGCAAAAGATCGGTTTTATCAAGAATAAGATGGTTTTGGAAATAATCCAGAGGAAATCTGAGACTCCTGGGGAACCTCTGCAGTCGCGTTGCTTGCAGATCGTCTGTTTTGGGAACTCAGGAGAGGACTGTCATAGGGAGGTGTGGATATCTCAGTTTGGGGTTTATGTCTTGAATGCAAGAGTCAGACTTGACACTTTAATTTCCTTTATGGATTCAACCCTAGATAACTCCTTTTTATTATTAAGCTGTTCTGCTCACAGGAATCTTGTTGCAAAGCAGCAAATTTGACATAGCATGCAGGTAGTAATCTACAAACGGGACTATCTCTCCTTGTCAAAGATGCTGAATGCATTAAAAAAAAGAGAGAGAGAGAAAAATTGTTCACTTATAATGAAAAAGCCAATTTAGCTTCCTGGCAGAAAGGCCATAACACACGACATGAAATTAATGCCAGCAGTGAAGCAGCTTATGGCTAGTTTGTTACTGATTTAGAATTAACACTGTCCTTCAGACCTTAAAAAAAAAAAAAGGAGGAAGAAAAACCCCCAGTACAGAAATAGCTGCCTGAGCCAAAATTCTACCCTATCTGTGATTCTTCCACCCCAAACCCTGAGTTTGGGATTTTTGGATGTTTTGGAGAGACTTGAATATTTTTGAGACCTGTGTTTTCTCATGCACTCTTTTTTTTTTTTTTTGGTGGCTGCAATTCACTATCACTGACCTTGAGTCTGTAGGCCAGAATGTAGATTTGAGCAGCAACTTTGTGTTCAGAATAACAAAATTATTAAGGTTAAGAACCAAGTTTTATACCACAGAAGCCAAACTAGAACCAGAAAGTAAATCGCCACTGGATGTACCATACTTGGCAACTAGCTTAAGAAAAAAATTAATACATTAACCTGTTTAGAGTATAAAATTATCATCAGCAATTGTCACTGCTAAAAAGCATTACTCTGGAAATGGAAATTTAAACTGAAGTGACTGAAGTTTAGTTCAAAAGTGTGACAGAAGGAGAGAGGAGATGGATACAATTTAATTGCACTGTAAAGTCAACATCTACTTGTAGGAACTTTTGCTGTTCACTGTAATTTCCACAGACCTCTTACAGACTTCTCATTTTTAAATGGAGATTTGCATAGGTTTTCTTATGCATAAAGTTTGGGAAATAATGCTGTAAAGCAACATAGAAGCTAACAGGGTAGCTAAATATAAGAATATAGATATGGAGAACAAGTATGAGAATTTATGGTGCCATTCTTAAAATTATGCAGGGGAACTAAGATTTTTGAATAGACACACACAAAGAGAAGAGAAAGCAATAAAATAGCAGGATAACTTTTTGGACTTATTACTTTCCAAACTTATGGTCCATGAAATATATTAAAGAGTTCAAACCGTATCTTCAGGTGATGTAAATTGATAAAGTTCTAGGAAAAGGAAGAAATCTGTGTGGAATTCCACCATCTCAGGATCCACCTCACTCAGAGATGCCGAGGTTCCTTTTTCACATTGTGTCATACATCACATAAAGGGAGAGAAACTGACTTTCCTGCAAAAATCAGATTATACATAGAAGCTGATCTGAGTTGACATGATTTGATTTGGGCTAGAAGATTAATCCAGGCTTCAGCTGCCAGGGGCTTTTAGATAAATAGCACTTACCCCACTTATACTGAATGGAGATTTTTTTTTTTTTTTTTGAAGGAAGGATTATTAATTAGAACAGTGGTAACTGGAAGTGTAAGAAATCTGCAAAGACAGAATTCATGTGACAAAGGCTCTGAAATACTGCTGTCTTCACAGATTATTATATTGATGTTCAAAATGGGATATGTGTTTCTTTGATCTCCTTAGTGACTGTACCTGTGGCTCATCTGACGAGGAAAAAAATGTAGTATCTAAAAGCACTGAGGAGAAAACAAAATAGTCTAGCCTGCTTTGAAAGGACTATGAAGACAAAGGTTTTGAAACTATTTCAAATGCCAGTCCTGACCTGAGGCTGAGTCAAACTTTAATCCAAGATAGGACAAGCATTGCGACAACTTCACATTCCAGTGCTCTGGGTGGGTGACATAAGTTTCATGTTGCCAGCAGTCAGATGTGCTCCTTCTACATGAACATCTGACTGATACATTGCCTCTGAAATAGCTTTGATTTGAACAATTCTCTTGTTAGAGCTGGTTGTCCCCTAGAAAGCAGAATCTTCTGCTAGGATCCCCCTAAATTAAAACTAGCAGACCAAAAAAAAGTGATTTATTGTGATTTGGAGAAGTCTGCAGTTTAACATTCTTGGTCTGTAGGAGCAGAGTGTGCTATTTTACTCCAAGAAAAATTGAAGCTTGAATTTGGAGAAAAATATCTCCAAATAACGGCCACAAATATGACCGGGAGGATGGAACACCTCTTCTATGAGGACAGGCTGGGAGAGCTGGGGAGGGTCAGCCTGGAGCAGAGAAGGCTCCGGGGAGACCTTCCTGCAGCTGCCAGGGCTGAGAGGGGCTGAGGAGAGAGATGGGGACAGGCTTTTTAGCAGGGCCTGTTGCCATAGGACAAGGGGTGATGGTTTTAAACTAAAAGAAGGCAGATTCAGACTAGATATAAGGAAGGAATGTTTCACAGTGAGGGTGGAAAAACCCTGGCCCAGCTTGCCCAGAGAGGTGGTAGATGTCCCATCCCTGGAAACATCCCAGGTCAGGCTGGACGGGGCTCTGAGCAACCTGGTCTGGTTGAAGATGTCCCTGCTCACTGCAGGATGGGGGTTGGACTAGATGGCCTTAAATGGTCCCTTCCAGCCCAAACTGTTCTATGATTGTAAGAAGGTCTCAAAGGAGGTTGGAAGGAAAGAACAATTACAGCTGAAACAGCTTGTGACACAATCCCAAAGCGTGAACTGGGATGCACATTTAATTGGTAACACCACAGTAATGCTTTAAGGCTGTGAGGAATTTCAAAATCCACTGTGTTAAACTTTGTACAAACACAATTCAATTCATATATTCTAAAAAGATACAGCACAGGCAAGAGCAATGTAGGGCCTTTATTCCAGTTGATAACAGAAATTAGTTGCCTTTTCTAGTGTCATGCAACAAACCCATGGCAGAACAAGAATTTTGGTTCTCTAAAGCTCGGTTTACAGTCCCTCCATAAAATGCTGAATGACTAATTAATGTTGTTTGGGATTTCCAAATGAGATTATATTAAAACACTGTTCAAAAAGATAAAATTACCGTCAATTTCTGTAAAACTGAGGACACTGACACCTCGCTTAATCTTTCCCAAACATCAAGAGTTTAGTCTAAGGTAATACTGAGAGCACCCTGTGGTCACCTAGAGACAGGTGACTCAGGGACATGTACCCATCCTAAGTGTGTATGATAGGTAGGGAGGTGAGTGTATGAAAAATGCCCAATAGAACTGTCAAACTTCTTTTTAGACATTTCTAAATCCTACATAATATCTGA
The DNA here is from genome assembly GCF_964289735.1 of Phaethon aethereus. Lineage (NCBI taxonomy): Eukaryota > Metazoa > Chordata > Aves > Phaethontiformes > Phaethontidae > Phaethon > Phaethon aethereus. Next base: position 80,573,535 of record NC_138578.1, read on the forward strand.
ACTTGGACACTGAAACTGAATCTCCCACACTGAATTTATTCAGGTTGAGGTCTGTACATACACTTAGAACATGGTTGAACAATACTAATTTGCGCGGTGGTGTAATTGGGTGAAAGTTCCAGTGACTTCAAAGAGCTTTGCATAATCCACTAGTCAGAATTAATCAGATATATTCTCTCAGGCCCTCACTCTCAGTGAAGAAAGTCTGCAACTTGTAGTTACAAACTCAGTTTTTAGAGATTTAAATTTTAAACTCTGCACAATAGTTAATTGACTCACTATCTGTCAGCCAAGAAAGCTAGACATCTCTAAAACCAAAATCTTTTTGGAATAAAAACTCCTGGAAGCCATGTCTAGGCAGCTGAAGAACCCCTTCTAACACAAATTATTCTGTGAGTCAAAAAGTTGAGTCTTATGCTTTACTGTCCAAGCCTTACGTTAAATTTACATGAACAAATGTTGTCCAACACTTAGGACATCTGGTTCATTTTAGGAATTTGGGTTGGCCCTATCCCACTTTTGTGTTGTCTCATTCTCTTTATGCGGTGGTCATGAACAAACAATTTACTTCAGTAAATTCAAGTTTTGTAACTGCATGTACTTCTTTCCATCTTATACATGCTCAATATTTAATTACTCCTACCAATTCCTATGGGAAGAAAGGGAAGATTTTGATCACTTTTGAATTACCAAGTGGCATAATTCTAGCAAGCAGTTCCTAAAATACTGGCCTATTCAATCTCAGCATTTATTTTCAGCATTAAAGTAGAGATTATTCCATCAATTCATTGTTCTATTGAAGACTAAAAAGTCATTAGCTACTGCAAAGGCAGAAATACATAGCTTACACACTATTTTTTATTAATATCAAAGAAACTCCAATATCAGTAGAACTTCCATGAGAGGTGTAAGCACAAAAATCCCCTCTTTGTAAAAAATAACTCTGAGGACTTAATGGCAAAGCTAAGAAGTTTCTTCATTCATAGTCTGATATCGCTTGAATTCGTTTCAAAGAGAGTCAGATAAGACTCAGTCTTGGGTATGTCTGCAGCTATTTTGGACCAAAATTCAGTCATTAAAAGGTCAGGAAATAATGCAAGTGACAACATACGTGTGAATAAAATTTGGAACATAAAGGAGGTATGGTCTCTCAGCTAAAAGTTTTCTGAAAACTCAACTCCTTGCCCAATGAGTGAATTCCTTCTAGACAGAACAAGTTATTGTGTAATAAACTTGCAAAACTGAAATGGGCTTTACCTGCAT